>NC_139221.1:120335885-120548385 GCF_055691185.1 Crinia signifera
TCCATTTCATTACCCCACTATCCACTAGGGCGTGGAGTTGATTTTATATAGCGTGGCGAGCGCAGCGAGCCACCGAGCCCGATGCGTGGCGAGCGCAGCGAGCCCCGCGAGGGGACACTGATGTTGTTTCAAAGCAAGTCCCCAATATTGCATGCCATTTGCATGCAATTCCATAAAATACATTCCGTGTCCGCTCGCCACGCTTCGGGCTCGGTGGCTCGCTGCGCTCGCCACGCTATATAAAATCAACTCCACGCCCTAGTGGATAGTGGGGTAATGAAATGGATAGTAAATCTTATCCTATATCTTATGCGATATCTTATGTCAAATCGCATACAAAATCGTATCCTATCTAGTATCCTATGTGTCCTATCTAGTGGCGCCGTGAAAGTAAAGAAGTACCGTAGAATCATAAATAGCTCAACTTGAATCAATATAAAAAATGAACATGTCCCTTTTAAAAAGGTCATGGTCAGATCAATTCTAAGCAACATTGTATTTGTTGCAAGACAAAATTTGACAGTTTCTTGAGGATTATCAAATTTTCTGTCAATATAAAATGTATATCTATGTAATTTTTTTTTTTTTAAATGACCCGGGTCAGCCCTGCAAAACCTATTGAGGTCATTAAAACATCGACTTTTTTAGTCTCACAAACAAGAGATCACAAAGGAAACAAAAGTGAGGGGCAGGTATTGTTCATATCATTGCAGCAGCAGCCATGGCAGACATCCCGGAGCTCATGAGTATTTGTGCTTTAATGCTATCTGATTCTGCGTGTCACACTGTGCAGCATGCTATACTACTATTTCATGAGGAGGAGGATTGCGCAGTATTTGGCTGAGAGGAATACGAAGTGACTTCAATATTTGTGCAGGAAGCCCATGTCCTTCATGGGGACAGACCGAACATTGGTATTCCATCATCTTACAGGCAGTTGTTGACCACAAGTATTGGTAATTTTTTTTTTTTGAAGTATGTATTTTATATTATGTGCATATTGTACCTTTTTAAAAAATAAACATACATTCTGTTTTGGCTTCACGGATGTCTTTATAGGGTGGCCTGGAAGAGCGCTTGACTCAAGAGTCTTCAGAAATTCTAATCAGTTCCACCTAGTAGAGGACAGTAAAGGTGGCTGGCTGTTCCCAAGAGGTAAGAAAATGTACTCATTTATCAGATTGTGGGGGAATGCGCTTACATGTGCCTCCCCACATTGCCGGAATTCACTGCTTCCGGCATTCTTAATAATCCCATATGCACTAAAGTATGCAATTATTAATGCAGTTAATAAAGTTGCTGTCCTTTGCAAAGCGGCTCCGGCTCAGGACTTCTGGGTCTGAGACTGGGGAGTCTGAGCATGAATCAACTCACGTGTCATAGCAGTCAATTTGTGGACAAATTGAGAAAATTGCTTTTGCACACATCCGCTCGCAGGGAAGGATTTGGGTGGCATGAGTTTGCCAGGTTGGTGTTAACCTGCTTGCTAGGCTGCAAATATATGCAGCCAGAGGCGTAACTCTAGGAGACAATGGAGTCATTTGCCGCCGGGCTCCTGCTCTCTAGGGGGCACCTCTCCTCCCCTGTGAGTCGGAATCAGTTAATTGAAAGCTGTCAATATCGCTTTTGTGACGGACTCCTCTTTCTTTATTTTAAACATAATATACTTAACATACATACATACATATTTATATATGGTGGTGTGTTTTTGTGTGTGTGTTGGGGGGGGGCACCACTATTTATCTTGCCTCCGGGCAACTGGGACAAACTTACGCCACTGTATGCAGCCTAGTGAGCAGGTCTGAATCGGGCCATATGTTTGGGACCTCAGTCCTAGTGCAGAACAGATCTGGTCTGCTCTAAAGGCCAACCTTCCTCACTACTGACGTATGCAAATGTGTTGTTAACAAAACTAAAACAGGATTATTTAGGTTCAAGCAGGGTAAAGGTTTAAACTGTGCACTTCAAAAACACACTAAAAGCAATTTAAGACATTTTAACCCCTTCCCGCCCTGAGACGTACCGGTACGTCACTGCAGCGAGGTAGTTCACACAACTTGCCGTACCGGTACGTCCCCGCCGTGTCATGTCGCCTTGTCAAGTGACAAGGGCCCTTATTCTGATCGGTGCGTACTTTCCCGTATTCTTTCGGATCGCGTTTTTTAGCCGTCTGCGCATGCGTGGGGAACGCCATGCGCATGTGCCACGCATGGTCTCCGTACTTGTTCTCACTAATACCGTACAGAAATGTGCACCGCAATCACTCGGCCAATATAGGCGTGTTATGGGCGTCATGCGGAATGACACAGGGGCGTAGTTTCAAAGTGGGCTAAACTGGGCGGAAACATGGGCGGGCACGGGGGAGTACACTTATTTTGGTAGGCGTGCATTCGGATAGCACGCCGAATGCACGCGAACAAAAAGGGAAGAAATGTGCGGTGTCCAAAAGGCTAGTATTGCTTAGCGGACACCACTCGGTCATGCGCTAGGCAATCGGAACGCCTAATCAGGACGGACGCACCTCAACCAATGTCAGCTGAACACAATACAATCACCTAATTTACTCATTACTTGTCAATTACACGCTTCTCACTGCTTCAATTGAAACCAATGCACCTTAAATGGACCATTACTAAACACACACATATATGCTGCAGTTTTCACACACTTTTACACTGCAAATAATGAACACAACTTAATATTAATAAAACTAATACACATGTCACTTCTGCATGTATCAATTAATCCAGATATTTGGGGGGCAAAAATAACATTTATTAATAAAACGTAGAAAATATTTTCAAAACCATCACAAAATAAATGGTACCATAACAGGACTAAAAGTAAATAATATATAATAAATAGCCACAGCAGAATCATTAGGAACACATCAGGTGGCTTCACCACAAAAGTAGAGCACCAACACTTCAAGTACAGCACACAGTAATGCTAGGCCAAACAGGGCAACAGGGGAACCAAACATGACATTTGAACCGTGGGCAAATGTGGTGACCCTCGGCACGGAATTTGACACAGGATGCTGACACACACAGCTCAATGGAAGATTTGGGAAGACATAACGGTGGAGATTAAATGGGGACACAAGTTCATTTGCGGGCACGTTTGCCCCTGGCAGGCTCCTTGCCACGTGCAGCAGCTCTTCGGCCTCGCCCACGGCCACGCTCAGATGGTGGGTCACGTGGAGCACATGCTGGGGAGGGGGGGGGATGTTCTTCCCCCTCTGGCAGCAGGGAGTGATGATGTTGGGACTGCACCAGAAACGGGTGACATTAGGACCCTATTGCTGGTAACTAGCTCCACCATAAGTTCATTATGGCGGAGGAGGAGTTCATTTTGCCGCAGGGCTTGATCAGCCAGCACCTGCAGGCTAGCAGCAATAGCCTGCATGCTCGCAGCAATACTCTGCTGGCTGGTGGTCAAACCCTGCAGCACCTCCTCGGCCCTACGCACCCGCTCTGATGCCGACTCTCCCTGCTGCACAATATTTTCAAGCACATGCCCCCACGTGGACAATTCAGCCGCGGAAATTGCCGCCTGCTGCTGCACGGGCCTGCTACTGGGCCCAGGTGGCACGGACTCCACAACCTCCTCAAGAGATTCTTGACCAAGCGGTGGGGATGCTGTTGAAAGAGAAAATACCAATTACCACACATTCCATGCAAAATTAAAAACATCTACTTATGGCCTGGCAAATAATTACCTTCAAGCGTAGAAGCCATCACTTCCGCTGGGGACTCGCTGTCTATGGTGCTCACCCCCCGGACCTCCTCCACTGCAATGCAGCACTCGGCCATCTGTTCAAGGGGGGTGAGCTGCAGCTTTGAAGGCATGGGGCCAGCCCCAGAGGTGTGGCTGTGTTTCTTGAGGTTGCCTTTGAAGTCGTGCCACCTGCAATCAAAGTGTACATATTAATACATGTCACTCCTCATGTTTGCTGTAGCACCCATTGCAATCTGAAACATAATACAACATGTGCCTACTGACACCAAACTTACATTATACAGGTTGAGTATCCCGTATCCAAAATGCTCGGGACCAGGAGAATTTTGGATAACGGATTATTCCGTATTTCGGAATATTTTAATATTTCAATGATGTATTTTGAAGTATCTTGCATGTATGCTGTATAAACACATAAAATACACACAAATATATTTTATTACCACATAAAATACACACAAATATATTTTATTTGTTCAAAAAACAAGGTTTCAAAACATGAAACAAAATTTGTGTACTATCTCAGATATTGAATTTGAAGGCCAAGCAATCATTGTCTTGCACATATATAGTGCCAGTTACATATCATGTCACCAGTAGTGCTGTTACATATGTCCCCAGTGAGTTTTTAGCAAAAAAAATTTTTTTTTTTCACTTTCTGGAATGTATGGTTTTTGGAATAATTCGGATAACGGATACTCGGATACGGGATACTCAACCTGTATTCATTTTGAAAAACAACCCTTAGAAGATACAACCACAGTCACCCTACAATAACTATCAATTCAATGTCATGGCAAACATGTCTGTGCCTCCAAGCAACGTGACCACCCATTGACCAACTCCATCTAATATTGAATGTAAACATTACTGGACTTGTACTGCTCAAATGTAACACACATGTACTTGCCTCTTCTTAACGTGCTCCGCCTCACGAACTTGTGGAGCCACCGCATTAATCTCCGCCGTTATCTCCTCCCAGATCTTCCATCTCCTTGTGTGTGTCAACTTTACCGCTGGGCACTCGATCAAATCCCGTGCCCGGGTCACCAGGATGGCAAGCTCCTGCGGTTCATTTGCCATGTTTCTGGTGGTTGGTTCCTCTGTTGCCCGATTGCGACCACGGCCACGACCACTGGCACCGCCACTGCCACGGCCACGGGTTGCTGTACTTGAAGTGCTGGCCAGGCTACTCTGTTGGGAAGCCACCTGCTGTGTTCCCAATGATTCTGCTGATGCTGAGGATGGGCCAGCTGCCGATTGGCCTGATGTTGATGGCCCATCTGGCTGCTCTGGGTTGAGGGGGACATAGGTGGTGTTGGACTCCATGCGGGCCAAGAGGTTCTGCACCACCTGTTCTTCCTCTGACTCTGAGCCAGCCATGTTTGCAACAACTGTTTGCCTTTCTAGGACAACTTTAAATACTATTTCTGTAATTGGCGTTAATCAGCTGCAACCTGCGTTCCGTACGGCAGCGTCAACCGTGCGGCGCATACGGCACGCCCGTTGGTGTGGATAAATATTTCTCAAAAACCTGGCAAACTGAGTAAGTCTGATTTAGTAGCTAAATGCAGATTTCAACACCAATGACCAAATAAAACATAGGTCACACATGAAATGTATATTTGAATGTACATCTGTACTGTGCACTTGTTTGGTATGTAGTACAACTGACACTACCCATTCCATATGTAAATCCAGTCCACCACTTAGGCACAAGTAATCAGTGCTAGCATCCAAATCACATGTGAAAGCACTCCAAATTCAGGCTGGATAGTAGCTACTTTTCATTCCACCTCTGTAGTATGGGCCAGTAGAAGGTAAGTGTACACATGGCAGCATGGCCTAATTTTGGGAAAAGGTCTGCCACTATTTGCTATGTTTCTGCTGCATAGCTTTCATTATAAAATAGCTGTTTAGTACCTTGTTGAGTTAGGTGTAAGTGTCTAGTGAGGCAGACTATTTCACCTGTTGCTTATACCCATGTTTGGTGAATGTTATAGATTATATGTAATGTGTTTCCATCTTATTTTACACTGTCTGTTTAGGATGGGTGTGCGATGCAATGGGTTAGCCGTCTGTTCGGGCGCATACACACTGTTAGTGTAAAAATGAACAATAAAGTTAATACCAAATATCACTCTGATCAACCAATGACAGCACATGATTGTTTGATTTGTGCCATTGCTAAGATGGCGGCCTATGGCAGAGCAGCACCTTTCTCGCCAGCGGAGCTGAGGACACTGGTCTCCGTTATGGAGACCAGGCTGGGGCGGACGGGCCCATTTATAACGAACTGCCAGAAGCGGAATGCTTATGCGGTGGCCCGCCGCCGCATATTCGCACGTACGCAGGTGCGGCGGACCATCGCACAGCTGGAGCGGCGGTGGTCCGACTTGAGACGTCGCCAGCCGGATTTGCTCCAGCAAATCAGGGCGAGCATAGTGAGATGTGAGTGTTTATACATTAAATGGCAATAAGGTCACCAGCCTGATCCTGAGTGAAACATGGCATACACTATATGTGTGCTACTTCCTGTTTGACACCCTGTAATGGTCATAAAATATGTCATTGTGTAGGATTAATGTTTGTGATGCTTACAATGGCCCAAATGTCACAGCATACCTGCCATGTTACAGGCTGTGTTTTGTAAAGGCCACTAAGGAGCTGTTTGGCTGTACAATTATCAGTACTTATAACCTTTGCATTTATAGGTTGATAAGGCTTAATACAAATTACCACTAATTGGCACTTTTTTGTCTTTTCCCAAACACAGCACGGGAACAAGCAAGACAGGCCCGAGAAGACTCAGAGGCCTCCCAGGCCCAGGAGGATGCGGAGGCAGTCATGGCAGAGGAGGTTGCCATTGAAGAAGGGGTAGTGGAGGAAGAGGAAAGGGAGGAAGAGGAAAGGGAGGAAGTGGAGGAGGAGGTCTGGGCAGCGGAGGTGGTGGCAGTGGAGGACGAGGTGGCAGAAGAGGAGGAGGTGCCACATGTGGAGTCCACAGGAGAAGAGGAGGCCTGTGAGGTGGTGCAGGCACCAGAAATTGGTATGTATAGATAAAGATTCATTATTCCTTTTGTCATCTTCTATTTGCTTTGTAGCACTGGTGATTCAATTGTTTTTTTCAATACTATAAAGTGATAAAACAAACTGGGTAGCAACAGACACACTTAGGGGTTAGATAGGGTGGGCAAACCATCCCTTTCATCCTGGACACATATTAATGACACAGGTTGTGCGGATGGCTTTCATGTCGATTTTAAGTGCCACTGAACCTGTGTAGTTAATCTGTATCCTGGAAGAAAGCCTCATATAGGTGAGTAGAGTTTACTGGTGATTGATCTTTGTAAACTAGATTCAGTATGGCATAAATGGAGTACGGACTGGCGTGGCTTAGACTGGAGTAACAAGTGGTCAGTGCCCCTGGGCCCTCCTCGAGCTAACCACCCCCTGCGGTCTGCATGTATGTTTTGCACCATAATTGTGTGTTGATTTGGTCTTAGTAATGCTTTTGAGCATGGGAGTGGGTTAGTGCTGCAGCTTCCCCTAACTGGCATTATGACAATGATTTCTGGAGCAGACCATCAGCAGGCAAGCCATGCTTGATTGCACCAATGTACTGTGCATTCCTGAGAGTTGTGTAACTCCCCAGCCAGGCTCCATCATATAACAGACACTGAACTTTGACTGTGAGGTGTTATACAGAGTAAAGGGTATAGGGCAAAAATCAGGCTTTCCATGTAGTATGTATGCATGTATGTATAGGTGTATGTGTCATATATATATATATATATATATATATATATATATATATATATATATATATATATACACATATACATATACATATACATATACACACACACCTGTCACGTGCATGTTTAAAATGTAGGTATGACTATGTTAAATGTATGCATGAATATCATTATTAATTTTTCAATTTGTATTTCCTCCACAGATGAGGCTGCCCAAGCAGAGGAGGGTCTCCGTGGGGCCCTCCTATGAATTAGAGGCCACATGCGGCAGATTATGGCCGAAATGGACCGGCTGATAGATGGGCCAAATTAATTTTTTTGACAATTATTTTTTGTTCTTTCTAATAATAAATAGTTATTTAAAGTTCAAAGTTGTCTGTGTTTTTTTCTAACATGCAAAAGTATATGTGTAACTTGTTTAAAATCTTTTAAATAAGCCAAATGTAAATAGTGTATATAGATGTATGTTAGGGTCACATGCTGTAAGGGTTAATGTGTGTAATGAATGTAGTAGGAATGTGGGTCAGTATAGATGAGCATTTAATTGATTGAAATTGATAACAATCCCTTTTTCATGAGGTTGCCTAATTGGGTCATGTGATCGCTGTGTGTACTCAGTAAAAAAGTGTGGGATTGAGCGTAAATACTCCGCATCGGTGCGTACTGACAGCTTCCCGTACGTTCTGACGCGGTAAGACCGTGCTTGTGCGGGAAGACCGTGCAGAATCTGTACGTTTCCACCGCACACGCACGGTTTGTATGTCGTCCGTACACATGCCCTGTTCTTAAAGAGTGAGTCCGTCCGAATGTGGAGGACACATGGGCGTTTCTACGGACGTTGGCCGTACGCCACCGCACAGCGTGGCGTGCGGACCGCACCGTAAGAATTCGGGAAAGTACGCACCGATCAGAATAAGGGCCAAGGTGACATAGTAAAGATGGCTGCCGCTAAGATCCGATACACACTGGGCAATTAGTACTGCCGCACTCACCGATATAGAGGGCGGTACAGACTCCAGTGTACATTTACACGCTGAGACTGCTTATAAAACGGAGCACTTTGCTCAGCACGTCCAGCCATTGGGAGGCGGCTCCAGCTGGACACTCGCAGTCAGATACCCTATTGGTGCAGTGACACCCGTGCAATTTGGAGATACTCCCCAATTACACATGTAGGGTCATCTGTCCTTTTTTTTTTCTCACTGCGCTCATATTTTTCTAAAGGTGTGCATTTGTAGAGGGATTCTCCTGTAAGAGTTAGGAAGAGATTTTCACTCACGCATCTGATGAGATATATCACAATGTGTGGAGATCCCCAATTGCCCCTCTAGTGATGATATAGAGTTAACCACCGTGTTACGCAGTGTTTAATTAAAACCTGGTCACTGAAGAGCCAATTTAAGAGGTTTTGTTCTAAAACCCGCTCTTACATTTATAATTCTGGTCCAGCAGAATAATCTTCTGGCTCGACCAGACACACAAATCCAGTATTACACCAAACACCTCTTTGCACATTATCTGCCTGCCACCTTGGTTTTAAATTGTGTGAACCCCACCCTTGTTTGTTATTATATGTCCTTATTTTATTTCGCAGTTCTTAAATAAAATAATAAAAGTTACATTTTAATTGTTTGAGGTGCACCGTCATAGGACATTCTTTTTCTCTATTTGCTATCACCCTCCCTGTGGTCATCTGTGCTGTGATCACCCTCCCTGTGGTCATCTGTGCTGTGATCACCCTCCCTGTGGTCATCTGTGCTGGGATCACCCTCCCTGTGGTCATCTGTGCTGGGATCACCCTCCCTGTGATCATCTGTGCTGGGATCACCCTCCCTGTGGTCATCTGTGCTGTGATCATCCTCCTTGTGGTCATCTGTGCTGTGATCACCATCCCTGTGGTCATCTGTGCTGTGATCACCCTCCCTGTGGTCATCTGTGCTGGGATCACCCTCCCTGTGGTCATCTGTGCTGTGATCATCCTCCTTGTGGTCATCTGTGCTGTGATCACCCTCCCTGTGGTCATCTGTGCTGTGATCACCCTCCCTGTGGTCATCTGTGCTGTGATCACCCTCCCTGTGGTCACCACCTAATTTTGTGTGTTGTGATCCGTATAATTTTTCTGTACGTTATCCGTACACTATAATTTTTCTGTACTTTATCACTATATTTCTGTGCGTGATCCGCATACTATATTTCTGTACCTTATCCGTACACTATAATTTTTCAGTGCATTTGCACACCATAATTTTTCAGTGCATTTGCACACTATAATTTTTCAGTGCATTCGCACACCATAATTTTTCTTTACGTGGCTTAATTTTTCTGGAAAATTGTCAGTGCTACAAAACCCCACACGTGTTGAAGCACCTCATAAATACATACACCAATAAAACTATGGCCCACCGAACACATACTGCCGAGGAGGCATACGAGTTTCTGGCCTCTGAAACTGAGTCTGCTAGCGAGGATGAGAAATTTCCGTTTGTCATCCTCTTCATCATCTAGTGACTCTGATGAACCCCCAAGGAGGCAACGCAGGACTCCCACTGCAGTAGTCGAGTCCTCTGACCCCACATGGACAACCACTGAAAACTACGTACCCCAGGTCCCTGAGTTCACAGGGAATCCAGGAATACAATTCAATTCAGCAGGGTTCAGAGAGCTGGACTTTTTAAATTTTTTTTTTACTGATGATTTAGTTAATCTAATGGTCACCCAGACTAATGTTTATGCCCAACAATTTATTGAGCAAAACCCCACCTCTAATTATGCCCAGCCCGGCAAGTGGACCCCTGTACATAAAAATGAAATGGTTATATTTTGGGGCCTTGTACTGTGCATGGGACTAGTGAATAAGCCCACGATTAGGTCCTACTGGAACACAGACATCTTATACAATACACCAATGTTCCGTGTGGCTATGTCAAGGACCCGCTTCGAAGCGATCCTTAGGTTTCTCCATTATAGGGATAATGCACAGTGCCCACCCCGGGATGACCCCAATTATGACCGGTTATATAAACTTAGACCCCTAATAGACCATTTTAGTACCAAGTTTGCCCAGGCATACATCCCCGAGAAGCACATTTCAATAGATGAGTCCCTGGTACATTTCAAAGGGAGGCTCCAATTCCGCCAGTACCTGCCAAGTAAGAGGGCAAGGTATGGCGTGAAGATGTACAAGCTGTGTGAGAGTACATCAGGGTACACACACAAATTTAGGGTATATGAAGGTAGAGACACAAAAATAGACCCCCCACAATGCCCCCCCTTACTCGGAATTAGTGGGAAGATAGTGTGGGATTTGGTGCACCCACTGCTGGACCAGGGATACCACCTGTACCTGGATAATTTCTATACCAGCGTCCCACTATTCAAAAGCCTCGCTTCCAGAAGTACTGTGGCATGCGGCACTGCACGTAAAAATAATAGAAGCCTCCCTAGGTCGCTGCTTGGGCAAACACTTAGAAGGGGCGAGAGCAGGGCATTATGCAGCGACAATGTACTGTGTGTCAAGTATAGGGACAAGAGAGATGTCCTTATCTTGACAACAGTGCATGGCCATAGCAGCACCCCTGTCCCAGTGCGGGGCACAAGTACCGAAACCCCAAAACCCAACTGCATTGTGGATTATAATAGGTACATGGGGGGGGGGGGTCGACCTGTCAGATCAAGTGCTGAAGCCTTACAGTGCCATGAGAAAAACAAGGTTCTGGTATAAAAAATTAGCTATACACATAGTACAAATGGCACTGTACAACGCATTTGTACTACATCGATTTGCAGGCCAAAGGGGGACATTCCTGGAGCATAGGCGCCGATTCCGTGGGTGCTCCGGGGCCTGAGCACCCACGGAAAATGTTAAGCACCCACCAGCGCTGAGTCTGTGGGGAGCGCCGGGTCTTACACACACACTTTATTTAATTTAATTATTTATTCTGAGGCAGCGAGTGTGCAGCACGCCACGCAGGTCAGTTGCACAGCGGGCCGGCAGCGGGAGCACGGGGGCGGCCGGGAGACAGAGGGCTTGGAGTAGAGAGCGGGTCAGCTGCCTGTCACTCACCAGTGTATGTATGTACACACAGTGGCAGCGGCCAACAGCAGCAGCATGTCCACCGCGGCTCTGCGGAGCTTCAGTGCAGAGACACTCTCGCGAGATGATGACTTCATCATCTCGTGAGTCTGACTGTCTGCAGACTGCAGCGGCCTGGCTGGGATCGGAATCTGAAGCCTGCGTGGTAGGGTGGGGAAGGTGCGGTGGAGTGGAGGAGCTGAGGGAGCCTGACTGTCACTGCCAACTATCCTGTAAGGCTGTAAGTAAATTTGTCTGCCCTGCCTGGCTTAATACATATATTATATGGTATATGTAGATATTATCTATGATTGATTGATGGAGATATATATATATATATATGGAAATTGTAATAGTCTGGCATTCATTGGTACAAGGTTTCCTTGCTGGTGTGCCCTCCTGTGACCGCTATGGGTCCAAACAGCTTCTGGCGCAGACTATCAGCGTTGGCACCAGCAGGTCACGTCACAGCCACGTGTCCGCTAGTCTGCGCTGGAAGTAAGATCTGGGATTCAGCTGCCGGCGCTGGGAGTTAGCGCCGGAAGTGTGGTCCGCATCTTTGTGGCCCACGCCAGGTTCCTGACCCCTCCTCCCCCTCCGGGATGCTGTGGTTTGGTAGATGGAAGGTACACATTGTGTTTGTATTTTTATTGTGTATGTCTGATGATGATGCCACTGTAGGCATCGAAACATGGCATTAAAAATTTCTGAATAAAGAGAACGGAGTGCCGCATGTCAAACAAGCTACTTATCTTTGTGAGAACACCCAGGAAGCAACATTTGTAAGTGGCTGTGCCGGACACCATCTTTTGTTGTCATTATATATATATATATATATATATATATTGTATACTGTATATACACATGTCTGTATTACGGAGGCCATGCCCACTTTTCTGAATAGGCCACGCCCCTTTTTTCCATGAGCACCCACCAGCAAAAACATAAATCGGCACCTATGTCCTGGAGTACCAAGAGGCAGTAATAAAGGCCCTTATTTTTGGCAACCAGGAACAGGGGGGCCCTAGTACTTCTGGAAGCGAGGCCTCGCGAATTGTACCAGGGCAACATTTTCTGAGTGAAGTCCCCCACACTGGAAAGAAAGGAAGGTCCCAGAAACGATGTAGAGTATGCTACAAATAGGGGATAAGAAAGGACACAACTTACCAATGTGAAACCTGCCCCACACAACCCGGCTTGTGTATCAAAGATTGTTTTAAGATATATCACACTTCCCTTGAATTTTAATGTTTTAAAATTTATTTAGATGTACTCCACACAGCTTGTACAAAGAGCCGCATGCCATTACCTTCCCTTCTGAGTCTTGCCATGTGTCCAAACAGAAATTTACAAACACATATATGCTATTGCCATACTCAGGAGAAAAAGCACCCCATAATATGTTACACAATTTCTCCTATTAACCCTTGTGAAAATGGCACATTTTGATCTAAAGCTACATATTAATGGAAAAAAATAGTTTTTTTTATTTTCACAGCCCATAACAATTTGACAAAACACCAGTGGGGTCAAAATGCTCACTACGGCCGTAAGTGAGTTCCATGAGGGGGGCTAGTAACAAAAAGGTATCACTTGCTTGGGATTTCCACTGCACAGGTACAATATGGGCTCTGCAAATGCAAGATGGCGCCTGAAAACCATTCCAGCAAACTCTGTGATAAAATGGCACTCCTTCCCTTCTGAAGCCTGCTGTCTGCCCAAATAGCGTTTTACAACCATATATGGGGTATTGCCACACTCAGGAGAAATTGTGTAACAAATTTTGGGGTGCTTTTTCTACTATTGCCCTTTGTGGAAGTATAAAATTATGGGGTGAATCTACAAATTAATGGAAAAAAATGACATTTTTCATTTTCACGTATCGATGCCTAACAATTTGACAAAACACCAGTGGGGTCAAAGTACTCACTATACCCATAGATGAGTTCCTTGAGGGGTGTAGTTTACAAAATGGTATCACTTGTTGGGGTTTTTGACTGCTCTGATACAACAGGGGTTCTGCAAATGCAACATGGCGCATGAGAACCATTCCAGCAAAATCTGCGCCAAAAACGCCAAATGGCGCACCTTCCCTTCTGAAGCCTGCTGTCTGCCCAAATAGCGTTTTACAACCATATATGGGATGGGGTATTGCCATACTCAGGAGAAATTGTGTAACAAATTTTGGGGTGCCTAACAATTTGACAAAACACCAGTGGGGTCAAAGTACTCACTATACCCATAGATGAGTTCCTTGAGGGGTGTAGTTTACAAAATGGTAGTTAACATATGTTATGTTACAGAATATAACTGATTAAACTTGAAATTCTGCCAAAAAAAATGAAATTTTAAAATGTCACCTCCATGTTGCTTTAATTCCTGTGCAAAACTTTGAATACTTTGAGGGGTGCAGCTTTTTAAATGAGGTGATTTATGGGGGTGTCTAACATACAGGCCCCTCAAAGCCACATTCATAGTGAACTGGTCCCTAAAATTTTGACATTTTGAAATTTTCTTGAAAATTTGAAAAATTGCTTCTATGTTTATAAGCCTCCTACCGTCCTAAAAATGTAAAAGGAAGTTTAAAAAATGATGCCAACATAAAGTAGACATATGGTAAATTCTAGTTATTAACTATTTTGTATGGTATGACTATCTATCTTACAAGCAGAAACCTTTATCTTTTGAAAATGGCAAATTTTTTCACATTTTTGCAAAATTTTGGTATTTTTTACAAATAAACACAGACTGTATGAACCAAAATTTACCACTAACTTGAAATATAATGTGTCACGTATGAACCAAAATTTACCACTAACTTGAAATATAATGTGTCACGAAAAAACAATCTCAAAATCAGTTGGATAAGTAAAAGCATTAGAAAGTTATTCCCACATAAATTGACACGTCTGATTTGAAAAATAGGGCTGCGTCCTTTGGGCCCAAATAGGCTGCGTCCTTAAGGGGTTAAAAATGTAAACATTCCAAAAAGGTAACACACAAATACAACAGTAAAAGGTGCATGTTTGTATAAAAACATTAATATATTTGCATGTTATGTAATGCCACTGTATAGGTCATTGGTAGAAACTCATGTAGAAATTGAATTTGGAAGATTTGGGACTAGGGGTAAAAATGTATAGACTGTTAGGAAACTGGCTGCGGAACAGAGTGGTTGTAAATGGTGCAGTATTGAGTACTAATGGGGTTATTCTGGTTCACTCGCAGAGGTGGGGCAGATGTAACTTGTGCAGAGAGAATCTCTCTGCATATATGTTACATCTGCCCCCCCTGCAGTGCACATGGTTTTGTCCATTTGAGAAGGAATTTGCCTCTGAGAGTGAACCAGAATAACCCCCTAAGTGTACGATACCTGTACTAAGTGGAGTGCCACAGGGGTCTTTACTAGGGCTGCTTTTATTTAACATTCATTAATGATATTGGGGTGGGTACATTCAGTAACGTCTCAATCTTTGCCGATGACACAAAGCTGAGCAGGGTAATTAGAACATTCAAGGATGTCTCCATGCTCCAGAGTGACCAGAGTGAGTGGTCAAAACACTGGAAAATGAGGTTGAATGTGGATAAAGGCAAGGTTATGCATCTTGGGAGACAGAACCAGTGTGCTAGCTAGTATAACCTAAACGGAGTGGCCAAGAGTAAGTCAGAACTGGAAAAGGATCTAGGAGTTCAGAGACAACAAACTGGGGTGTAGTACTCAGTGTCATGTCAAAAGGAATGGGATCATTTGGTCTACAGCAAGTTGGTCGACAATCATTAGGTCGACATGGGGATAGGTCAATATGGTTCTAGGTCGACACAAGCATTAGGTCGACATTGTATCGGTTGACAGTCAAAAGGTTGACATGGTTTTTTTCATTTGGTCTACAGCAAGTTGGTCGACAATTATTAGGGTTTACATGGTTCTAGGTCGACTCACGCATTAGGTTGACATGGTCTAGGTCGACAGTCAAAAGGTCGACATGTTTTTTTTTTACCCGGATATCGACACAATCGACATGGACACTGGTTAAAGTGCACCGCATCCACTTGCCACGCTTCGGGCACGTTGCCACGATACGTTCGGCACACTATTTTATTCTCCCACCACGCCCTAGTGGATGGTAGGGCATGAAATACCGCCTGTCGGCACATGTCAGGTAAAAAAACAGTCAAAACCCCCATGTCGACCTATTGACTATCGACCTAGACCATGTCGACCTAATGACCGGTCGACCTAATGATTGTTGACCAACTTGCTGTAGACCAAATGACCGTATCCCTGTCAAACTGGGGTGTAGTGCTCAGTGTCATGTAGCAACTAATAAGGCCAAGAGGAGACTAGCATGTATAAGAAGGGGTATGGAAAATAGGGACTCATATTTAATTATGACTCTTTATAAAGCATTGGCTAGACTGCATCTAGAATATGGAGAACAATTCTGAGCCCTGCACTACAAAAAGGACATAGAATTAGAAAAAATCCAAAGGGTTGGAGAAATTAAACTATGAAGACAGATTGGACAAATTGGGATTGTTTATGCTGGAAAAGAGATGTTTAAAGGGAGACATGCTTAAAATGTACAAATGTATAAGGGGCCAATAGGCACACATTTTGCTTTGAGGAAGGATCCTAGGACACATGGGCATGAGTTTAGACTGGCGGAGAGAAGATTTACCCTTAGAAGGAAAAACTTTTCTACTGTCAGTGCAGTTAAATTGTGGAACTCTCTCCGGGAGATGTGGTGTCAGCAGACAAAATAAATTCATTTATAATAAGGGTGGACAAACATCTATTAGTGCCAGGTACTTTATCAGTTCTCTGCCCTTATCACTGATTCATACATCTACCCTTCAGTTCCCAAAAACCAACATTACTGCTTAAGTATTTGGACTGTTCGGCTGGTGTGTGCTGAAATAACTCTGCAAATAACAACACTTGCACACACATCTTTCCCAACAATTAAAATTTTCATATACACTATGAGAGTTTAATGTTGTACTTTATTGCGATCAGCTCCCTATTCTGAATCGGACTAATAAGCTAAATCACCTCATTTTATTTTTAGAGGTGTTAGTAAATGCACAAGTGTGTTTCATTGCACGCATCAACAATCAACTGCACTAAACTGTTACCAATTTTTTTTTCTACCAACTCATCTAACATTATTGTTTTATTCATTTCACCACACCTTGGATTTCTAAACTCCCCATTATTCAACAAGCTGTGGTGGCTTGTCGCCATATTGTGAAAGCCAGTAAGTAGACGTGGGTGAAGATACAGTATGTGACAATGCAATCATATTGTACACATTGTTTATGAAACAAACATTGATCAGTCTTGCACTAACAGGCTGAATGATGTAAATTAATATCTGCATTACATCACATCAGAGAGGCCAGGTGGCAGCATTATGTACCTGCCCCAACCAGTTTTTTGTATTCTGGTGAAGGTGTGGGTAAGGGCCCCAGTGTATTGCTTTGCCAATTGCCTACCATGCTGTTAAGATGGTCATGAATGTAGGTGTGCCAGTAGATATTATGCAACACAATATCCCTAATTCATATTTTACAAACCGTTCATTTTATGCCACACTATAGTGCTACCACTTCATATTGTCCCTCATTACAGTGATCCAGTTCATATTTTGTTACATTATTATGGCCTCCAATTCATTTTATACCACATTAAAATAAGCAGCTCCAGTGACATAACTAGATATTTTGTAGGCAGTTGGGCAAAAAAACTCCTATGCGACACCAGCATATGACTGAAAGGGAAGGTGGGCTCCTCATACTGTACACTTATTGCACCTATGGCAGCTCTACCCTTGAATTATCCCTAAGCACATCACTTAGGACATGTGATCAAATAGAAAAATAATAAAAAAAAATGTATAATAATAAAATTATATATATATATATATATATATATATATATATCACACACACACACACACACACACACACACACACACACTTCCTGCCAATGCCCATGCAAGTATGCAACAAATTTTTTTTTTTTATGTGACATTCCTAACAATGTAATTCACTCTTGATTATGATGTCACTGCAGTATATGTGTCATAGGGTCATCAGTAAATAGGTCGATCACTATTGGTTGACAGGCCATAGGTTAACACATGAAAAAGGTCGACAAGGCTCAAAAGGTCAACATGTTGACATGGAAAAGGTGGACAAACTGAGAAAAGTGCTCCTGCATGTCCAGGGTAGCGTACACATCCGCTTACAGCCAAGGATTTGGGTGGCATGAGTTCGCCAGGATGGCGTTAACCTGCTTGCTAGGCTACGAATACATGCAGCCTAGTGCACAGGCCTGAATCGGGCCATATGCTTGGGATCATAGTTCTAGTGCAGAGTAGATCCGGTCTGCTCTATAGGCCAACCTTCCCTTACTACTGACATAAACAAATGCAAATATGTTGTTTACAAATATAAAACAGGATTATTTAGGGTCAAGCAGGGTAAATATCTAAACTGTGCACTTCAATACACATTAAAAGCATGTCTGCGTGATGGCATGCAAAAGAGATTTAAAGACCTTTTTCAAAATTACAAAAGGTAACACACAAATACAACAGTAAAAGGTGTATGTTTGTATAAAAAAAACCCCTCATAATATGGTTTGCATGTTATGTAATGCCACTCTATATGTCATTGGTACAAACTCATGTACAATTTTAACTTGGAGGATTTGGGACTTGGGGTAAAAATGTGTAGATTGGTAGGAAACTGGCTGCAGAACAGAGAGTGGTTGTAAGTAGTGCAGTATTGAGTACTAAGCGTATGATACCTGTACTAAGTGGAGTGCCACAGGGGGTCGTTACTAAGGTTGCTTTTATTTAATATTCATTAATGATATTGGGGTGGGTATACTCAGTAAAGTCTCAATCTTTGCCGATGACACAAAACTGAGCAAGGTAAATAGAACATTCAAGGATGTCTCCATGCTCCAGAGTGACCTAAATAAACTAAGAGTGAATTGGCAAAACACTGGAAAATGAGGTTGAATGTGGATAAAGGCAAGGTTATGCATCTTGGGAGACAGAACCAGTGTGCTAGCTAGTATAACCTAAACGGAGTGGCCAAGAGTAAGTCAGAACTGGAAAATGATCTAGGAGTTCAAAGACAACAAACTTGGGTGTAGTACTCAGTGTCATGTCAAAAGGAATGGGATTTAGTCTACAGCAAGTTGGTCGACAATCATTAGGTCGACATGGTTCTAGGTCGACATGGTTCTAGGTCGACACAAGCATTAGGTCGACATTCTATCGGTTGACAGTCAAAAGGTCGACATGGTTTTCTTTTGACCCGGATATCTACAGTCGACATGGACACTGGTTAAAGTGCACCGCATCCACTCACCACGCTTCGGGCACGTTGCCACAATAAGCTCGGCACACTATTTTATTCTCCCACCACGCCCTAGTGCAGGGCTGGGCAACACCGGCCCTCCAGATGTTGATGAACTACACATTCCAGTATGCCGTGCATCAGTTTCAGCATGGCCACATACCAAAACTAATGCAAAGCAACCTGGGATGTGTAGTTCACTAACATCTGGAGGGCCGGTGTTGCCCAGCCCTGCCCTAGTGGATGGTAGGGCATGAAATACCGCCTGTCGGCACATGTCAGGTAAAAAAACAGTCAAAACCCCCATGTCGACCTATTGCCTGTCGACCTAAAGCCCATGTCGACCAACTTGCTGTAGACCAAATGACCATAAACCTGTCAAACTGGGGTGTAGTCCTCAGTGTCATGTAGCAACTAATAAGGCCAAGAGCAGACTAGCATGTATAAGAAGGGGTATGGAAACTAAGGACTCATATTTAATTATGCCTCAAAACATTGGCTAGACTGCATCTAGAATATGGAGAACAATTCTGAGCCCCGCACTTCAAAAAGGACATCATAGAATTGGAAAAATTCCAAAGGGTTGGAGAAATTAAGCCATGAAGACAGATTGGACAAATTGGGATTGTTTACGCTACAAAAAGAGACATTTAAGGGGAGACATGTTTAAAATGTACAAAGGTTTCAGGGGCCAATAGGTTCCATTTTTGCTTTGAGGAAGGATCCTATGACACATGGGCACAAGTTTAGACTAGAGGAGAGAAGATTTTGTACCTAGAAAAACTTTTTTATGGTCAGTACAGTTAAAATGTGGAACTCTCTTCCGGGACACGTGCTCTCAGCAGACACAATAAATTAATTTAAAATAAGGTTGGATAAACATCTATTGAGTAAAAACCTACAAACAAACAATCATAATCTGTATATAATTAAATCAGATTTCACAGTTGATAAAAGGGTTGTAGAAAATAGATTATGCACTCTGACCAAAGGTTGAACTTGATGGATGCACGTCTTTATTCAGCCTTTACTACTATGTAAATATGTAGAATACGGTGTCCAGTTCTGAAGGCCATATCTCCAAATGGATTTAAATACTCTAGAGATGGTACACAAAAGGATACCTAAAATTTTGTATGGCCTACATCACAAAACTTACCCCAAAAAACGAAAAAGTCTCGATATATATAGTTTGGAGCAGAAAAGAGAAAGGGAGGACATGATAAAACCCTTGATAGATTTGAAAGTTTTTAACAAAGTCCAGGAGGGAAACATTATTCAAATGAAGGGAAGTATTAAAACACAAGGACATGCAATGAAACTGGAGGGAGGTTCAAGTGAAATCGGTGGAAAAATTACTTCACAGAAGGGGTAGTGGACAATTAGAATAGACTCCCATCAGAGGAGGTAGAGGCTATGACCGTAGAACAATGTAAAGATGCATGGGATATGTCAGGAATCGCAGTGTGCGTCCTCATCCGTGTCTCTTACCTGCACCCTGGTGCATCTTGTGGAGCAGAACTGCGAATGGCACTTTCCTTGGGTGTAGTCCATAGCGGGATTTCTCCTGCAGTCTCCATGGGCCGGTTAGCGTAGCACACCTATTCCCCTTTGCATGGGCGCCACTATGACACCTAGGTCAGCTGACAGTTTTGCTCCAATGTGCTAGCTGGGGACCCTGACCGCTGACCTGTGCACTCGATCATAGTGTTCATTCTAGCACCCGCCATCTTTGAAAACCCATGCAGTTCCTCTTCCCTGCCTGGGGTGTCGATGTCTGCTGTGGTGCTTCTAGCACAGTGTGATGTGTGTGTGATTATATATATATATATATATATATATATATATATATATATATATATATATATATATATATATATATACATACATACATACATACACACATACACACACACACACACACACATATACATACACACACATATATGCATCGGGTCTGGTGGCACTCAGAGTCGGACACAAGATTATTTGCAGAGTGAAACAGGACAAAGGGGTCTTGAACCCCGAAACGTAGATTAAAGTTTCACTCTGCAAATAATCTTGTGTCCGACTCTGAGTGCCGCCAGACCCGATGCATGTACTTGGTAGGCGGTGACGCTACATTGGAAGGCACCAGGGCAAAGACACCCCTACAATAGGGGCATCGGAGTGCTGGGGAGGAATATATATATATATATATATATATATATATATATATATATATATATATATATATATATATATATATATATATATATATATATATCTCTATCCATTGAGACCGCACTCAAGGTTCCGTACTTTGAAAGGGGGTGCTCCACCAGATGAGCAAGCATCAAGACATAATATGAAGAAAATGGGCACTCACCAAGATCTTAATAACATCAATTTATTCCAGAGTAATAGCCATATCCAACGTGACGTTTCAATCCAATAAAGATCGTCATCAGGAATATATGCAATAGGGTCAGCATAATCAAACAGGCAACCTGGTATCCATCCTCCAAACAGGATACATGTTTGGAGGATGGATACCAGGTTGCCTGTTTGATTGTGCTGACCCTATTGCATGTATTCCTGAAGACGATCTTTATTGGATTAAAACGTCACGTTGGATATGGCTATTACTCTGGAATAAATTGATGTTATTAAGACCTTGGTGAAATTATATATATATATATATATATATAAAAAATTCACTTAAATACCGCTAGTTTCATGATCATATGCAGGGCTATTTTTGGTCGGGAACTGGGTTGCCACCTATCCCTGATTTCCGGGATTCTCCCGAATTTGGTGGCAACCCTCCAGGAGGCTTTTCCAGTCACCTGGATTCCAGGATTCTTCCGGAACCAGGGCGAGTGGAAAAGCCAGAACAGCCTCCAGCTGTTAAGCTGTCGCTGCTGCTGCCTGGCTTGCATTGGCGGCTAGGGGGGGTCGAAGTGGGGTGTTTGGCCGGACAGCGTTAAGCCACTAATGATGCAGCGAATGACCGCTGTTGGTCTTGAATCAAGGCCTTAATTACCAGGATCTGGCATCCCTATATTGGGAGTTTCAGAACTGGGGTTACCCTTATAACAATATTTAAAAATTGTACAAGTGTCTACAAATGCATTCATAGAATAATCACAAAAATGCTTCAACTAAATACTTGCATTCAGATATTAAAAAAATGTATGTACAGTACATACCTGCTATTCTGTTCAGTGTCACCCAGTAATGTTCATCTGGGCTGTAAGTGTCCTTAGACCATTTCAATAGGTCCACAGCTCTCTGGTCATTCAGAACAAATGCTGTAAATTCCCTTGTGAGTGCAACGTACGCTGACCCAAAGTAGATGGTGATATTATGAGGAGGGGACGGCTTTAGTACATTGGTCCTTAGCACTTTGGAATGGACTATATCCTCACGATGAACATATTTGGTCCGGGGGATGGCATGATCTGGAGGCAACACGCCGGGTGTGATGTTTTTCCCTTTAAAGTTTTTCAAATGCTGTATAATTTCCTTGTTTGTCTTTAATGGAAAATCCTGTCCACAAGTATTGATCACATATTTCCACTGTACCTCTGACTCCAGGAGATCTCTCATGCAGTTCAGATCAGCCTGGAGCCTGGATATTCCAGCATACACCACAGGCTCCATTTTTGAGGCAAGAAAAGCATTAGGAAAACAGTTTATTAAATCATCTACTGCCTGCAAGTAACCAGCGCTTGCCTTCTCGTCAACATGGATACAGTATACATTCTGTGGCATGTAGATCGCTCTAAACAGCCTCTCAAATGTGTCAAATTCTTTATGCAGTACAATAATGTAAGCTAGAGGGAACTCAGCTTCTTCTTTTGAGAGGGGAACTGTGATGTAGTGGTTTTGTATAAGGTATCCATCTTTACATTTCAGTCTCTTAAACGGTATTAAGGAGTTTAGCCAAATAAAAGATTTTTTCTTTTTTGCTAATGTGTCACATTCAGCATCAAGCAGTAATGCATCTTGGGAAAACTGGTATCCGTGTAAGTTATTTTGTCTACTCAATTGACTGACGTTACAAAAGTACAAAAGCACAACTCCAAGTGCTGTCACAAAGATGAAAAAAGATATAAAAAGAGTCATTTTCCCCAAAGTTCTGTTTATAAATATAAAGAGCTTATTGTAGATGTTCATCATTTTAGCTGTGTATTCCAGGTGTCCTCATCTTCTTTCTCGTTGCATAGGAAGGATGTTTAGGATTCAGTTTTATTGTGTCGGTTTCCTCTGGAAGCTCTGCTGCAACATCACTCTGTCATCTGGGATAGCCAGCTTACATATGAATGCAGCGCTTCTGTGATATGTGCACAAAATAACAATACCGGACAGACCCATTATTAAGAGACTGCTTACTCTGCCCTCAGAGATTAGCACCTTTTAGTAGTACAGTTCCTTCTGTATAATGATATTCTAGTCATGCAATTCAATGGTGTATAAATTACATACTGAAAAAAGGTTATATTATGGGAATTTTCATGAGGTCATCATCTGCAGACAACAGTCATCACACCAATGGTTAATTGGGCATGTGTTTGCAATAAAGAATGACTAGACAATTCTGTCAAAGTGACACTTGAATTAATTGATTTGCTTATAAAACATATTTGTACAGTGACACATACAGAACAAGTGTTGTGTGGAAGTGAAAAGAATATAATTAATGGATGGTAGTGATGAGACTCCAAAACGTGCCATCCAGAATCATGTCCCTGTATTATTCAGTTCTTCCTGCTTTTCCCACTTGTTTTCCAATTTCAATTCCTGTGTTGATATAGATAGATGCAATTGCAAGACAGCGCAGGGACAGAACATTAAAGGCAGTACTAGACATTGTGCAAATCCCCCTCACCAACATGGCAAACACTATATAAACAAGAATAGTAAATGTATTCCTCTTTCATTTCAAGCTTATAAATATACACACATCTCCCCCTCCAATTGTAACCTAGTTGACTTCAGCTCTGTTATTACGCTTCCACAATACACCTACTGTACCTCAAGGATGTCAGCAGCCCGATCTCCTTCTTCTGAGATTGCCCTATAGGTTTACTCTGTCTGCAGAACCCTGGCAGGCTCCCGTGCAGTCAGACCAAACCATCTGGGAGGAGGGGGAGGAGGAATGATCAGTAGATTCACTGCAGGCTTGTATGTCCTCTTACGTCTAAACATTGAGTAAAGAGAGACTGGCTGGCAGCCCTGCACCCTGCTCTTAATAGGGCACAGGTTCTCAAAGTTGGTCGTCAGCAGCCCACACAGTTTATGTTTTGCAGGTCTCCTCACAGAATAAAGTGAAATGATTAGCTCCACCTGCTGTGGATCTTTTAAGAAATGTCAGTCGGTAATGAGTGCACCTGTCCGGTGATCTAGAAAATGTGAAGTGTGTGGGGTACTGTGTGGGGGAGCGAGTTTGAGAACCACTGTAATAGGGTATTGAATACTTGCCTACCTGACCCTCTCCTTCAGGGAGAAAATGCTCTGTTCCTGGACTTCCCTGGTAATATATGATTGCCATCACCTGTAGTGAAATGCCTTTACCTAGCTCCCCACAGGTGATGGCAATCATACATTACCAGGGAAGTTCAGGAACAGAGCACTTTCTCCCGCATGGAGAGGGTCAGGTAGGCAAGTATGATATAAAGCAACTTTACTGGGGAGCCTGTGATGCACAAAATAATTAACAGTAGTCTAATGCTTTACTTTGGCAGTGGCTCCAATTTATCATAATGTTAAACGTCTCAGGTGTTCATGTGCACTGCTATCTGTTAACGTAACCATTTCACAGATGCAGAACTAACGGCGCTGTCCGGGAGCCCATGGCAAAGAAAGGGCCCACAGCCGTTGACGCCACTAGTACAAATAATTTACATACCTCCCAACATGACCCTCTCCAGGAGGGACACATTGCTCTGTTTCTGCACTTCCCTCTTAGTATATGATTGCCATCACCTGTTTCACACAGGTTAATTGATTAGAAAGGTGCTTCAACACAGGTAATGGCAATCATTAACTAAGGGAGAAGTCCAGAAATAGAGCAATGTGTCCCTCCTGGAGAGGGTCATGTTGGGAGGTATGAACTTATGTGGCTGAGTATTGGCTGACCACCATAACTGCCCCGTATGTCTGGTGAGGTGGGGGTATTCTGTGGGTATGGGTAAAATCCGGATCCAGACCAGTGGCGTAACTATAAATTTTGCTCCCCCATGCCAAAAAGTTTGTGGCGCCCCCCCCCCCCCCCCCTCCAGGCTCCTCTCCAACATGTTTCCCCAGCGTGTGACGTGATGACGTCACATGCATAACGGAGAAGCTGAAGCAGGAGAGAGGAAGAGAGACCAGTATACACTGCTGCTTACCTTGGCTCCAACGCATCCCAGGTCGCCCTAGCATGCCCATCCACCCGCCCATCCTGTACACAGTAGCCAATAGCCGGCTCTGTACAGTCAATTGAATCAGTGGGAGAATTTGTCATCTCTTCCATGGCCCCACCCGCGCTGCGGCTGACTCACTTCCAGTGTTCAGTCAGTGGGCAGCCACAGGCAGCAGCATGTCAGTGCGTCGAGCGGTTGCCAGCGCCCACCCAGACCCTGCTGCTCCTTGCTCCCCCAAGCGGCTGCTGGGGCTGCCTTACAGTAGTTACACCACTGATCCAGATCCGGACAAGAGGGGGGTGTCTGTGACAGCTTTCACCAGGGAGAGGAGGAGGGGGGAGAATAAAGTCTCTGTATGGTCCGGGCATGTAGCAAAAACCGGAATGGTCTGGATCACACGGGTAGGCACCCCCCGGACAAGACACCCCCTGGACCGGACACTACAAGCTCCAGAGTCCGGGTCCAGTTTTCACTAGTAATGTATTCTGCTGTGTCCGCGTATCACAGCGCGGGCCAGATCTTCAGTGTCGCGCAGACATGTAGAGAATATGCTGTCCTTTGGTGTGTGTGGCCGCTGATAGAAAACAGACATGGCGGCCATAGCCTCCTCCATGTGACCCACCACCTCAACCTCCTCTGTGGGACATGCCACCTTAGCCTCCTCCACTGGACCCACCACCTTAGCCTCTTTCATGGGACCTGCCACTTCAGCCTCCACACGAGCTGCTGCCGCTTCCTTCACGAAACCCGACACCTTAGCCTCCTCCATGGGACTGTCACCGCTGCCTCCACGGGACCCACTATTGGCCAGCACTGACCATTGGAACCCCTGCTGCCTTAGGTATATACTGTACTTGTCTTGAATATTTAAATTGAAGAAGGGGAGGGGGCAGGTTCAGTACAACACATACTTGTCTCAACCCTCTCCTCTCCCTTTCCCCCACTCTTCCCTCTCTCTTTCATTTTCTCCCTCTCTGCTCTATTTTTCTCTCTCTCCTCCCCACTCTCTTTTTATTCCTCTTGCTCTGCTCTCCTTCTCTCTACCCATGGTCCCTTTCTCACTCTCCTCACTATTTCTCTCTCTCTCTCCGCTTTCCTTCTCTCTCTCTTTGCTCACCTTTTCTCTCTCCACACTTCTTTTTCTGCTCTCCTTCTCTCTCTCTCTCTCCACTCTCCTTCTTTCTCTCCCTATATCCACTCTACATCGCTCCACTCTACTTCTCTCACTCTCTCCCCTACCCTTCTATCTGCTCTCCTCTCTCTCTTTCTCTCTGCTCTCAGGATTGGGACCAAAGCATATTGTTGCACCTGAGCCCACGACTCACTAGTTCTGCCTCTGCCAGATCAGTTAAATGCACTATACTGTACATTCTGTATAGTTTCATTACAATTAGTGCACCTGAATGTTTCATAGAACAAACCACAGGTATGCAGTAAGAGAAGGTTGCCAACTCATCCCTTTAATGTAAATATATTTAAGCTCCAATTCTTTGGCGCTCCCATATGCCTAGGAATTAAATATCTATGTGCATTGAAATATTACTTGAACTCCGAATGACTAGAAAATCCTTAAAACAGGATAACTGAAATATATCTGCTTTAAAGAGACAGCTCTATATTGAACCAAGTTTGCCTTTCACAAAATTAAGGATGACTATGAGGAAGATATATTTGCCATTGTCACACTCTTGACTAAAACTCATGTAATTTAGTGACATACCTTCTTATTTATTTAGTTTATTTATTAACAGTTTCCGTTGCACTTTACAATAGTAGACAGTGATACAACAAAAACTGATGTGCGGTCGGCGCACGCTTCGCAAGAGCTTCCTCAGGCTTGCGCCGACCGCACATCAGTTTTGACTCCCGATACCCCCTCCCCACATACAAATGTATTTTGATTTATGTATGATGCGCTGACGGGTCTCCGCTGTACACAAAACCCCCCTGCCAGAAAGTGTGGTGTTTAAACGCTTGACAGCCCACTGCATACAGGCAGCCTGTATCTCAGAAGCCCTGCACGGGCACACTTATAGAAGCCGCACGGGTATAATCCCTAGACGCTGCTCTATTCAAAACCACGGCTGAAAGTCCGAGAGGGCAACTATTAGACCTTAGGCGGGTGACGGAAAATACTATCCGCACACTGCACCAGAGGTCTAAATATCGTACATAGGACGCCGTTTTATTGTTTCTGAAATTATTCCTGCAAAAGATATCAATCCCCTCTCATGGTAGATTGACTAAATGGGTGATATCTAGCAGGTTATACTCAACATACAGAACAAACTTTATACTGTAGGGACCTCCAGCATTACCAACGGGGTTTCCCCGTGGACATTGCTGTATACACACTGGGGGATCTGCAATAATATATTGACTCGCTAATATAAATTAAGAATATATCGGGAGCTTAACTGAACAAGGATTTTTATCCTTTTTTATTTTCACTAGTCTGTGTCTATATGTATGTTTGTGTGTTTAATTTCGCAATCTTTTAATAATTCCTAATAAAAGTTAAATCTTATTGTATCTTTAATCCTTGGTGCACCAACAACAGACATTCTTTTTCTTCCAATTTCTGCTTGTACTCAATGTCTTATGGTAGCACACCCTTACTGGCCTCTATGTGATTTATTCAGAGTAATATTAAATAAAAAGGGTTCACCTTGTATTGGAGGTCGATGCCTTTAATGTATGTGCGAGGTAATTCTCTCACAAGCTGCTGGAAATGAGAAAATGCATCCCTGTGGGTTCTTTTCTCGTAAATTCCTTCCGGCGAAAAGAATCATTACAGTAAATCCGGGATCAAGCGCGGCTAGCCATAAAACTGGCCCTAGCCGAGTGGAGATACCTCCTGAAAAGGGCCAAGCATCCTCTGAAAATGTAAACGGATCCCAAAAATCTTTTATATATCCAGTCTGCTCAGTGTCAGAATGCCCGACAGTCTCGTTGGTCCTTATTCTTTTCTAGGTTCAACTTCAGGATCCTGTTTTGCCCTGGTTCCCAGAATGCTAAAGCAGACACCTTGTCTCGTTCCATGGATGAGGACGTTCTATTTCCTGAGTACAATCCCATCATGAATCCCAACTCTTTTGCCTCAACTGTCCTGTCACCTGGACCTTTGTACCCCCAGAATTACATCCCAAGTTGCTTTCCTGGGCCCATTCATCTCTTTTGGGCATCCCGGTACCCTGAAAACTTGGGAGATCATTCATTGGTGTTATTGGTGGCCTCAGCTTTGGAAGAACATTAAAGAATGTGTTGCCTCCTGTCCCGTATGCTCAATACAAAACTTCCCACCAGACTCCTGCTAGTACCCCTTTACCACTCTCAATACCCAATTTTCCATGGACCCATATTTCAATGGACTTAATTTCTGAATTACCACAGTCCCAACATCATAACACTATATGGGTCGTAGTGGGCTGATTCTCAAAAATGGTCCACTTCATTCCACTGAGCTCCCAAGCTGGCACAGTTATTTGTATAAAGTATCTTCAAATTGCATGGTATCCCGATAGAGATTGTGTCCAATTAAAGGAGGGGCTCTCTTTTAGACCGAATCTGTCAATCCACCAGAGCTGTGACTACATTGACTGTCACACCCCAAAGGGTGTTTTTTATGTTACTATACATTTTTATCTATTTTATGTATTAAATATTATCTGTGAATCAAAGTTATTTCATTATCCTAGCGCCCTCTGAAACCCCATTTATTTTTTATATCTGTTTCCCTGGATCCTGTCGAACAGAGGATCCTTCAGAGGTGCTGCTCTTTAAAAGTCTGAGTGCAGATAGGGGATCTCTACACACATATATATATATATATATATATATATATATATATATATATATATATATATATATAGTGGCAATGGGAGGGATGGCGGCACTCGGCGATGAAGAAATTCACCCGCACACAGGCAGTTAGAGCCAACGTTTCAGCCTCCTCGGCTTTTTTATCAAGGCAAATATAGAGTTTTCTATATTTGCCTTGATAAAAAAGCCGAGGAGGCTTTGAAACGTTGGCTCTAACTGCCTGTGTGCGGGTGAATTTATTTCTTCATCGCCGAGTGCCGCCATCCCCCCATTGCCACTACATGCTGTGGACCACACCAGTGGATCCCCACTCTGGAGGGCACCGGATCATTGTGCTAACAGCTGGCTACCCTGGGTGTGCCTGCCTAGACTGCTATATATATATATATATATATATATATATATATAAATGTCTGGGTGCTGGCACTCGCTTCCATAGGTAGATAAAAGCCCGGTGCCTTCAGAGCGGAGAGCGGGTCCAGCCGCAGTAGGACTCTAAATAGATACACAGACAGGATGCGGCACTCGGGAATAAGATATGAATGAAACACTACATAGCCAGGATGCTAGTTGACGTTTCAGCCTTTACTTCGGCTTTTATCAAAACAGCTTACATGCAAAAACAGTGTACACTCACCTCTATAAATAGAGCAGAACCATGAGTTTGTGCTGGGACAGCGGCCATTGCTTTCCGCCCCTCTCCGGTGGGTAAGCATGACATCACTGATCGGGAGACTGTTGCCGTGGTTACCGGTCAACAGTGTGTGATTCTGTGTAAATGAATAAATTTCATTGACAAAAAAAGAAAGAACTAAATGCAATAATGGCTTAAAGACCTAATAAACTTCTCAAAGTGGACCACTAATATGCTAAATGTAATAATAATGTACTGGGTAATACCGCTGACTGTGCCGCAAACTCATGATAACACTTCACAAAAAATAAACAAGGTGAAAAATACAAAAACCATAATGCATGTATGGTATAGATTTTTCATCAGATTTATGCACTGTCACTTTAAGAAGGTATTCCGCTGCATTATGGTTTTCGTGTTTTTCACCTTGTTTATATGATAATTAAAAAATGGATGAGGATAATTAAAAAGAGGGTTATGGAGGATGAGAATACATACCCAATGGTATTCATAAAAAAATAAGTCTCAAGATCAGGACTGTTAAGATCGTATAGCTTGTGACGTGTAGATAAATCTACAACATAAACAAACATATGTCCTATCACTGGGACGCAGTCCGGAAAAAATAACTTATGGTTTTTTTTGACAGATTTTAAAAACATATCAGGGTTATACTTATTATTATGGTAGAATATCAGTTCAATAACACATTTTACATGAAGATAAAGTCACAAATGTGAGAAAGTGGGATACAGTTCAGATTAGGGTATAGGCTGATAGATGCTGTGGACCGCAATCCAGGAATTCAACTGGAAGGCAGTAATAGCTGTCAGCCGGAATCTAGCCAGATCGCTTCGCGGATATCCCGCTTCCGGCTACACACTTCCGGCCATGCTGGAACGCAAAGTGGAACGCACGCCTCTAGGCCGCATCTCATATCAGCTCAAAATTGGGTTTGAGCATGTCCACCTTGTAGGGTTTAATGCCCGCGCCTAAAGGGCTATTCACCGCTTATACCGGTAATGTAATCATAAGCATAGAGGCAAAGATTAATGATCTTCAGGTGGATATAGGCCAGATCAAACAAGATGTAAAAGCTGTTAAAGATAGGATGAAGGAGGCCGAAAGTCAGGTCTCTAGACTCGAGGACTCTAATAGTAAAATGCTGCGATCAATGGAAGATATGGCGGGTGAGGTCTGGGAGATTAAGTCTAAATTATCTGAAGGTAGACTACGCCGGAATAATGTGCGACTGGTGGGGCTACCTGAGAGATTGGAGGGGAATGAAACCTCAAAGATTGTTGCGCAATTGCTGCTTACTAATTACACCTCTGCCCCTTTCTCAGGGCAATTTGTGGTCGAAAGGGCCCATAGAGTTCCAGCAAAACCTTATCAGCCTGGGGCCCCACCCCGAACCCTGATTTTCAAGATGCAGGACCGTGATACAATCTTGAGACTATCCCGCACAAAGGGTCCATTGGAATATAAAGGGTCCAAATTGTCTGTTTTTCTGGACTACTCTTTGGAGGTTCATATAAAGTATCATATGATGTTCCCTGCAAAGTTGAAGATAATTGTCGATGGCGACTCAGTATTTTTTCATACTGCCAGAGAAGCTGGGGAATGGCTGGAGAAAGGGGCTCCAGATAAAAGCCAGCTAGCTCCTTAGGAGTATTTAGTGCATATTCAGTATATTGGACATGCCGGGGGGAGGGGGGGGGGCTGGTAACTGCCACTTTAGGAAAGCGTGGAGCTGGGGAATGGCTGGAGAAAGGGGCTCCAGATAAAAGCCAGCTAGCTCCTTAGGAGAATTTAGTGCATATTCAGTATATTGGACATGCCGGGGGGAGGGGGGGCTGGTAACTGCCACTTTAGGAAAGCGTGGTCTTTTTTCTCTTTTTTTTTCTCTTTTCTTTTTTTCTTTTTCTAGGGATCCATAGGTATGCCTAGGGAGGTTCGGTATACAGGGTGGGGGGAGGGGGGTTTGTATTTTTGGTACACTATGTATTATATGTAATTATTGTATTCGTTTTTTGTGTTTTTTGTGGATTTGTGTATGATGGACAGCGATGCACCTAAAAGTTGCTGTAACGCCAGATGTGGGCAATTCCGGGAGTATGGTACTGTATATGGCAAATCCTTTTTTTTCCCTGTTAATTTTGTATTTTTAATGGTTCGTATCTTAGCCTGGAATGTTAGGGGCATGAATGACAAGATAAAGCGTTCACTCGTTATGCGGCAGATTAGGCATTATAGAGGGGACATAATATGCTTGATGGAAACCCATCTCACTGGGCCTAAACTCCAGGCTATCAAAAAGGCCTGGGTGGGCCAGGTATATCATGCTCCCTTTACATCATCGGCTCGGGGTGTGTCTGTCCTAATTAATAGGACAGTCACCTTCGAGTGTAGTAGGGTGAAGATAGACCCTGGTGGTCGCTTTGTTTTTCTAGACTGTACTATTAATGCATTGCATATATGTTTACTTGCCATGTATATACCTCCTCTGTTTTCATTTGACATTTTGGTTAAAGCGGCGGATTTTATATCACAATCACCAGACACCCCTGTCGTATGCATCGGCGACTTTAACAATGTAATTAACCATCGCCTAGATAGATGGCACAAAGGTCAGGTCAGTGAAGATAGAAGAAGCAAAAGCAATCAGGGTGTTTGGTCGGTTTATAAAGGATATGGGCTGGGTAGACCCATGGAGGGATAGAAACCCAGACCTTATTCAATATTCCTTTTTTTTCGGCATCTCATGTGGCATTCTCTAGAATAGACTTGGCCTTAGTCTCTAATGGGCTCTTGTCGCAAGTTTCTGAAGTGTCATACAAAACTAGGGGGATTTCGGATCACTCCCCATTGGTACTAGAGCTCAAGGAGTCAACTGTGAAGGGTTGCACGTTCTGGAAATTTAATGCCTCATGGCTGGAAAATTTTGGGTCAGGGGCAGCTCTGGTAGAACAGTGGGCTGAATTTTGGGTAATTAATAAGGAGTCTGCATCAGGGGCTATTACCTGGGATGCGTTTAAAGCCTTTGTGAGAGGCACTCTTAAGAAAAAGGTTGGGGAGATTAAAAGAGCCAGTAGGCAGGAAGTCATAGAGTTAGAAAATAGATCCAACGAATGTGAAGCCACATACCCGGTGGCAAAAACAATTGAGGCTAAAGAGGCATGGGAGAAAGCCAAAGGGAAATGGTTAGAATGTATTAAAACAACAAATATTAAATGCATGAAGCAGAGATCAAAACACACATATGCCAACTCAGATAGACCAGGCAGGTGTTTGGCCTTTCTAGCTCAAGCAGAAAAACCCACAAATACAATATCCAAAATTATTAACAAAGATGGAAAGTTGTTAACCGATACGGTAGAAATAGGGGTAGTATTTAGGGATTATTTTTGTGAACTCCATGAGTCCAGATTAACCCACGACCGATATCAAATCCAGGTAATTATAAGTGCGATAAATCTTCCCTCACTTATGGCAGAGGACAGTTGTGCTCTAGAAGCCCCCATAACGTTAGAAGAAATTCGGAGTGCTATAAAAACCCTACCAGGGGGTAAGGCCCCAGGGCTAGATGGCATCCCCATTGATCTTTATAAACAATATATAGATCATTTTGCCCCTGTGCTGCTTGAGATGTTCCTGGTATGCTTTGAGACCGGCGTGTGTCCCCCTTCTATGATGAAGGCCAAGATTATTCTTTTATTAAAATCAGAGAAGGACCCGGCGGATCCTGGGGCATACAGGCCTATCTCATTATTGCCAGCAGAGGCTAAGATATTGGCAAAGGTACTGGTGGTAAGGTTGAACAAATACTTAGAAAAAATTATCCACCCTAACCAGACAGGGTTTCTCCTCGGGAAGTCAACTTCTATTAATATCAGAAAAGTTTTTAGGCACCTTCAGATATCACAAAATAAAACAGGCAACTCCGCAATAATGTCGCTGGATGCGAACAAAGCTTTCGACGCAGTGGAATGGGCGTACCTGTGGGCAGTGCTGCTTGCATTTGGATTTGGCCCTAATTATATCAAATGGATACAGTTGCTCTACATGAACCCAACGGCACGCATGTTCGTCAACGGCTGGATATCCCATGCCTTTCCCCTTTTTAGGGGTACAAGGCAAGGCTGCCCATTGTCGCCAAGTCCGTTCTCTCTGGCTATCGAACCATTGGCGTGTACCATATGAAATCATCCAGAGGTCGCTGGTTTCAGTGTGGGGCAGCTGTATGACACTGTCGCCCTGTACGCAGACGACTTACTGTCTTTCTTGTCTGATTATGTCAAATCCACCCCCACTGTGTTACAGGTGATTAAAATACACGGCAGTTTTTCCGGATTTGATGTAAATGTGAAAAAGTCTAGCATACGGGCTTTAAAACCGCAGACGGCCTCTCACCCCCACATGACATTGCCAGTGAGGTGGACAGAGTCATTTAGATACCTCGGGATTTGGATATCTAGGAACCCTCTCGATTTTGTTCAACTAAAAATTCAACCCTTGATGGTTTTCATTATGTCAAAATTTAAATCATGGAGTCGTCTGCCTCTTACTGTTATAGGGCGTGTTAATTTAATAAAAATGATTATTCTACCTACATTTTTGTATGTGTTACAGCAGTCACCAGTGTATTTGCCAATTTCTCTTTTCTCCAAAATTAATAGTTTGATAACTGCATTCATATGGAATAACAAGCGGGTAAAGATCCAAATTAACACACTGATGAGAAATAAGGGCCAGGGGGGCATTGCACTCCCTAATTTTAGATATTATTATCTGGCTGGGCAGCTATTGCAGCTGTGTGACTGGGTATTGGAAAATACGGACAGTGGAATAGTTCAATTATTGGTAGCACAGGGAAACCCAAGCTTCACCCCATTGCAACGACTTTTGATTGGTAGTGTATCCCAAAATGACCCACCGTTGGTAAGACAAGCAGTAAAGATTTGGAGAGAAGCAAATAAAATAGTTAATTTTTCCGATATAGAGGTTGAGCATCCCTTATCAGATTACAAATTCTTGAAGGAGCTGAAGGTACTCCAACCAGATAAGATCTGGGGGCACTATGGGGTAAATCCATCAGTCAGCTCTATGAACATGGTATTCTGAAGTCGTTTACGCAATTAGTGTTAAAATTTAATCTCCCCAGACATTTTTTATTTTTATTTTTGCAAATGAGAAGCGCACTTGAAATTCAATTCAAGAATACCGTGGTATGCTTCTCTGTTTCGCCTATAAAAAAAACTCTGCAAATAAGTAATAAAAGAAAGGGTGTCTCAAGGCTGTATAATTTGATGGTGGTAGCCTAATTCGACGATGGGTTGGTAGAGCTTAAAGAAAAGTGGTCGACAGATGTAGGCCCTCTGAACGATGAAGAATGGAGTATGGCCATGAACTCAGTCCATTCCACTACAAATTCAATAAGGGTGCAGCAGGTGCAACCTCTCTTTCTTCATAGGTCCTATATGTCCACTTCGAGGCTGGTTAGAATGGGAAGCCGTACTTCGTCATTATGCCCCAAATGTAAGCGCGAACCCGGCTCTTTTTGGCATTTAACTTGGGGATGTATAGTCCTTGGGGCATTTTGGTAAAAGGTGCAACAAATCCTGATAAGCACGGGAATTCCCGGGTCTGTACTGGATTGTAAAGGTTGTGTTTATATGGGTAATATAATTAATAATCACGATAAAATTTATGTATCTAATTTATGTGCAATGGCAAAGCTACTGATAGCGAGGACATGGCTTTCTAAGGAAGGGCCCGTTATTATAGCCTGGATATCATTGGTTAATTTCACAGCAATTCACGAAAGACACGTATATTTGTGTAGGAATCATTTAAGTAACTACACCAAAATATGGCACAGATGGCTTACGTCAAGCCACACGAATGTAGAGTTTGATTTAAGTTAAAAGGTTTAAGAGTATAAATAATGGCACAGTCAATGTGGTAATATAAATACTGTTTTGTATTAAAGTACCCACAAAAGATAAAAATATAACACGATAAGCAGCACTGTTCACTAATATTATTGTATAAAGATATAGATTATGATTTTAGAGCGTGTAAACTGGTTACAACCAACATTTGGTTATCCAGTATTTTTATTTTTTTTTGTTATTTGTTTCCCATTAGTAAGCAAGATATGTTATATGGGAGAAGGAGTCTAGGTACAATCCTGGTCTGACCTGTTAATTGCCACCATACAGAGGAGTGTAACCGCTGTCTATGTATGTCCATGTAATCAAACCAGCCGCTTGGGTAACCTTCTGTCTATGCCCCCGGGGGCTCATAAGTCTGGCGTATTAAGTGTAATGATAATGTCATATAAGTAGGTGCATCGCTGTCCACAAATTATTGTATGTGAATGTATTATTATTATTTGCTGATGTTTTTTGTCCTGTCTTATGGTTGTATTGATCTTCCATGTGCGCCATGCCACAAGATAACATGTAATATGTAACATTCACAGTCATCCCGATGCGTGGGTCCATTGGACACATGTAACACAGCATATAGCTCCCATTAGACGGAAATAATGTATTGTAAATGTAATGCAAAGATTGTGGATGGAGGTATGTGGCATGTTTCTATTTTAAAACAATAAAAAGTATTATGATGAAACAGAAACACATTGACCGATTACTGTTATACACCCAGATTTTTGGCATGTATATTCCCAGATCTTTTCCTATACCCCTGTAAGGGGAATAATCTTTATATATTCACTTTTTTAATTGTATGGTTTTACCTCTGTGCCATGTAGATTCGTAACCCCTGATGAAGTCGAAAATACGAAACGCGTTGGTTTCCGTCTTTGTATGAATATTGAAACACTGAACAACCATTTACTGCAAATTAATTCTGTACATTTTACATAAGATAAAAAACTTTTATTAAAAATTGTGTTTATATATTGGCTGTAATCTATCCATTAGCCCCAGAAGGGCACTCTCTCTCTCTCTCTCTCTCTCTCTCTCTCTCTCTCTCTCTCTCTCTCTCTCTCTCTCTCTCTCTCTCTCTCTCTCTCTCTCTCTCTCTCTCTCTCTCTCTATATATATATATATATATAGAGAGAGAGAGAGAGAGAGCCCTTCTGGGGCTAATGGATAGATTACAGCCAATATCTATCCATTAGCCCTTCTGGGGCTAATGGATAGATATTGGCTGTAGACAAAACAGAGGCCCTGTTCTTAAAAATAAATATTTAGCGAATAACTGGTGTCTGAAATTTCGGGGTATTACACCTTACACCTTGAAAAAGGGGTCTGCGTACCCCGAAAGGCAGACAGGCACTGGCAAGCACCTAGGAGCATATTTTTGGTCCTCGTACGCAATTTATGGAAGGTCGAATATCAATTGACCCATCAATACGTTCGACCGATCTGTGATCCCACTGGACGTCACCAAACGTCACCATAAGAAGTTTTGGTACTTATGTATTATCTGGGCTCCCATGTTAAATGCACCCCATTTTTTCATACCCCCACTATCCAACTACGCATGGATTTGATTTTATATAGTGTGGCGAACGCAGTGAGCCACCATGCCCGAAGCGTGGCGAGCTGTCTCATAAGAAAAACGGGAGCCCAGATATTACATAAGTACTGACGTTTTTTTCAAAACTCATTCCATACTATTCAAGTTCAAAATATCGAGTCATATAACCCCTGAAGAAGTCGGTCATCGACGAAACGCGTTGGGTCTCTATTCGGGTCTCTACTCCAATTAGAAACCTTGCTTTGTCAAAAATCCTGTCAAGCTTTCACAGTGTCTGAATTTTATTATATATATTTTAAATAAATTTGTTTTACAAATCATAAAACGTTGTACCCACTAGTAAGTCTTGCACTAAGGTGGAGGTTTATTTCAAGCGCTCTCTATATCCATTTCCACACACATATCCCTCTATACTGTCCTCCACTAACAGGGAGGTCTATAGAGTAGCTGCTGCACACAGCGCAAATGGAAGTTTTTTTCACGCATATATATATATATATATATATATATATATATATATATATATATATATAAAATTTGAGAAACGGATTTTGATGAAAGAAAGTGCTGTGTATTGTCACATAAAACTGATGTTTCGAGGTGCTAAGACTCTTTTTCAAGATGTGAACAGCGTTGTTTACACCTTGAAAAAAAGCTTAGCGTCTCGAAACGTCGGTTTTATGTGACAATACACAGCACTTTCTTTCATCAAATCCGTGAGTGCCCCACCTCCATTTCTTCAAACTGTAACATTTGTTCAAGGAAGGCAACATGGTAATTAACAACCGTCAATCAGAGTGCCAACCTCATCACCTCTCTCTCTCTCTCTCTATATATATATATATATATCTATATATATACAATCCTTGTATCCCGGCACTCCGGTCCCCCTCGGGGTTAACTTGCTCTGGTGCCTGGAACAAGGGAGATCATCCCCGCTATGCAGGAAACAGTAGGTGCCGTCACCCAGAGACTGACACGCTGAACTTCAAAAGGTGAAAACGGTGATGTTTATTCCATCAAATATCTACGTTTCGGGGACCGTGTCCCCTTCATCAGGATAACAAAATAATGAAAATGTGCACGTATAGGTACATCCACTTACCAATCGGTGACCCGCTCGTTCCCGCTTAAGGGCACCGCCGTCCGTCCCTGCTACCGATACTTCCGGATTCCCCGCGTCATCTCTGCCGGAAGCCGCGTTGCCTGGACGCCGGCTGGTTACCCTGACAACCGGGCCAGCGGTCTCCTTGGTAACCTATTAAACAAATCAAACATGTGTTACAGTGCTTTACACGAGTGCTAAATACATCAGTGCTTTTGATCATACTAAACAACGTGTTTTAATCCTTAGTTATGAAGGGGACACGGTCCCCGAAACGTAGATATTTGATGGAATAAACATCACAGTTTTTATCTATATATATATATAAATATATATATATATATATATATATATAGATATATATATCTATATATATATATATATACAGTCCAAATCTCCCAAGGTAGGCGACAGGAACGCCACTCGGAATCATCCAATAATACAAACAAACTTTACTGCACGAATGTGGGTAACGTTTCGGGGGACCAACCCCATCCTCAGACCCTCCTACAGCAAACAACCCCCCACCACTGTCACCCTCATATACTCACCTAGCCGCCCGGTCACCGGAGCGCAGCTCACCGCCTCCCCACCAGCGGAAGTCAGCGTCACCACACTTCCGGCCATGGACGCACACGCAGTTGCTAAGCAACCTCCTGTTTGCGTTCCATACACCAGGAAGCAGGGTACTGACGTCACCTGCTAGCCGGGGGACCGCTCATCAACACTCACAGAGACCGAGCGGCACTACACACCAGACGCCACACAGCTCTGCATGATCTGGGTGAAAGTATTATGCATGCTCGCAGCAAACCATCATAGAGTGCCAGTGTGCATGCGCATAACCACCCCATCACGACTGTTGCCCTGGGTTACTCTGCACATCCCATTACCAGATTATAGACCTATATACACAACTAGATATATACCTAAAAAATAGAAAATACTCTAAACCAGTGGTAGCCAACCCTAGCCTACGAGAGCTACCAACAGTTCACATTTTCCAGGCAACCTAGCTGCTTCACAGCTGCACTCATTAATCACTGACACATTTTAAAAGATACTCAGATGGAGCTAATTAGCTCACTTGTGATTATGTGAGGAGACCTGCAAAACATGCACTGTTGGTAGCTCTCGAGGACTAGGGTTGGCTACCCCAGCTCTAAACATTCAAAAGAGAAAGGTTATTCACATTAACAATATCATAGCAACATATTACTCACAAAATTAGGTCAGCATATCAATTTAGATCAAGCTATTCCAAATCAACTTCTCATTAAGACCCCCAGGCTTAATGGTTCCAGTCGAACAATCCACCTGGATTACAAAATCAATAATTGCTTGGCTCTGTTCCCACCACACAATGAATCTGCAATATGAATTATCATAAAATATTTTAATGAACTGATGGGATGTCCCAGTGCCTGAAAGTGACGAGCCACAGGTTGATTGACTTCCCTGCCACCAATCGATAAATTGATGGCAGATCGGTGGAGGCCCATACGCTCTCTGAACGTTCTGGTGGTTTGCCCAATATAGTACAAACCACATGGACATGTGATTGCATATATGACATGAGTAGTTTTACAATTCAGAACATGTCTGATCTCAAAGGTTTTATCAGAGTGAGGATTTTTAAAAGTGCAACATGCCACCATGTGCTTGCATTTGGCACAGGAGAAGCAGCTATAACACCCTGGCGGTTTAAATGTAGTATTGGGTGGTCTAGGAATACCTCTACCAGTGTCTGTTTTCATTAAGCTATCTATTAAATTAGACCCTCTTTTAAAGGCAGCTAGGGATCTTAATGGCTGTAAACCTGGGAGGTCAGCATCAGTCTTAATAAAAGGGCATTCGTGGCATGTTAAATAACTGGACTACGAATGAGGTGGTCACTTGAGGTTGTCTGGGCCATAAAGAATATTTTAAGAGAATACTGCGTGCTAAGAAAAGATAGAAAAGAATTGTCTCTTTTCCTGGTGCACTAATAGAGAGTTTATCAATATGCGGGTATTCAAGATAAAATATACCTTTTATTATTAATAAACTAGTGAAATATTTATTGCATACAAAAATGACAAACATTTTACCCAATAAATTAAAAAGTGTTTTACACATGTCGCTGTGTGTAGTCTTATTCCATAATGTAAATAGTTGTTCATAATCTGTTGTAGCTTGTTCGATGTATACGTCAAACCAGCCTTAAAGTTCCCTATAAATTCCACATATCATTCGGTAGTTTATGATGGTAGTAAAACTAGTTTCACTGCTATAAAGTTGGTTACGATTTAACACTTATAATTAAATATATTATTCTTTCCCCAATAAAATGTTAATCAAATTAAATTTAGAAACACTGGATTTTATTAGATACAGAAATAACCAAATACTCTCAAAATTCAGTTGGTATTCTGCTTCTTATGTAGTTGGATTGCTACTTGGTCAACCAAGATTCCTGGATTATAGTTTAATTCTTTTTATGCATCTAGAGGTGTTACTCTGAGAGGCAATGGAGTCATCTACCGCCGGCCTCCTGCTCTCTAGGGGGCACCTGTCCTCCCCTGCAAGTTTGAATCAGTTAATTGAAAGCTGTCAATATCGCTTTTGTGGCTGACTCCCCCTCCTGACCATAGATGTCACAGTTTCTTTATTTAAACAAGCTCCTGCCTGCAACTATGATTGCATACAGAATTAACCTGGTATGCTGTGACCTGCTGTTAAAAATAAACATCAAAGCCTTCAGCTGAGTCCCTGTGTTTGTAATCCTTGTCACAATACATACACACATGTATACATACTGTATATTTATATAAGGTAGTGTGTGTGGGGAGGGGCATCAAAATTTATTATGCCTCCAGGGAAATTGGACAAATTTACACCACTGTGTGCATCATTGCATAAATATATGAGGTTGATCCCAATCACAGGGTGATAAAAGTGTATTATACTTGTCAGGGCTCAATTTATTCTGCTTCTTCTGTATGCAGTTGGTCTAGGCTCATGCTTATGGTAGCTGAGGGTCCCTGGGTTGCGCTTAGTATTGGTTTAAATCAGTGCATCCAGAGCCGGCCTTAGCTGATTTTATGCCCTAGACCAGGGATTCTCAAACTTGGTACTCAGGACCCCACACAGTTCATGTTTCTCAGGTCACCCGGCAGGTGCACAGGTGCATTCATTACTCAATTACACATTTGAAAAGATCCAAAGGTGGAGCTAATTATTTCACTTGTGATTCTGTGAGGAGACCTGCAAAACATTCACTGTCTGGGGTCTTGAGGACCGAGTTTGAGAACCTGTGCCACTGCCTCTGACCCAGAACCCCTCTCCCAGCACAGCACCCATCACCCAGCAGCACAGATCGCAGCAGTTAGCAACAACCATTACTCCAAAGTCATAGCAATGCTCATCCGCAGAGTCATAACTTAGACATTTTGGTGCACCCAGCAAATGCATTGACACCACACCTACATATTAAATAAGGACAGCATCTGCCAAATTGACATTGTAAATGATTGCTGCTTTAATAACACTGGCAGACTCACACAAGTCTTGTGTCCTCCTGTGATCCAGTACCCAGCAAAGTTGTTAAAGAGGGAGAGGAGTTACAGAGCATACGGGGGAAAGACTCAGGGGGAGATTCTCTAAAACTCTCCACTCTCCCTTCGCCGCCCATCGCAATCATAATTATAGCAAAGGACAGCTCTTGCGTTAAGAGCCGTCCTTTGCAGTGAGAGTCGCCGGGTCCCGGCTGCTCCCCCCTCCCTCCCACACCCGGCGATGCTGCGCCGGGCTCTCCTCCTCCCTGCACCCGGAAGAGGATCAGTGCAGGGAGGAGGTCACAGGTCCGGGCAGCACAGCTCTGTGCTGCCCGGACACAGGTGAGGGTGGAGGGGCCGATGCGAGGCGGCGGGGGGCCGTGCGGGGCGGCGGTGGGTTCGCGTTAGAAGCCCATTTGCTTCTATGGGGCATCGCCAGATTTTTCCCCGGTGGGGGATGCTTAGAGCATCCCGAAATGCGGTAAAAACCCGATAACGGGTTTTTACCGCATTTTTACCTTAGAGAATCTCCCCCTCAGAATGCTCAGAGCTGCCTGCTGTAATTCACACAGGAATTAGTGAAAAGCAGCTTTTGGTCTTTTTCATTGAAAGTCTAAAATGATTAAGATTAAAAGGCGCTAGCATATTAATAAATAAATAAATGTGGGAGTGTCAAATAGAGTGGCCACAAAGAAATGTTGTAAACTAATAGAATAGAGATGACAAATCAAATAGAAAAGTAAAATAAATAAAAATAGAAGCAATGCATCAATAAATAAAGAACAGATAAAAAGAAAAACATTCAAATTTAAATATAAGAAAATACAATGTAATTAAAAGTTAAAGTACACACAACAAAACAAAGTTAATATATGGATAATTGCAAGTACATGAGTGAGTTTTTCTTGCAAGACTGACTCACCCTATCCTGTCCCTAACTATTTATTTTATTTATTAACAGTTTCTTGTGCCACTGTTCCAGTCTACTGGTGCCACTGCCTACCTACTGACGTATAAATAATTCCTGTCTGCTGGGCCAAATAATTCCTATGAATAATTCAAGTGTGCTAGTGCCTTCTTATTGACGTATATATAATTCCAGTGTGCTAGTGCCTACCAAGTCTACTGACATACAAATTATTCCTGTCTGCTGGTGCCACTGCCTACCTACTGACGTCAAAATAATTCCTATAAATAATTCAAGTGTGCTAGTGGATACTTACTGACGTGTATATAATTCCAGTGTGCTAGTGCCTACCTAGTCTACTGACATACAAATAATTCCTTTCTGCTGGGGCCTACCTACTGGCATACAAAAAATTCCTATAAATACTTCAAGTGTGCTAGTGCCTACCTACCGACATGTATATAATTTCACTGTACTAGTGCTTACCTAGCCTATTGACGTACAAATAGTTCCTGTCTGCTGGGGCCTACCTACTGGCGTATAAATAATTCCTGTCTGCTGGGGCTTACCTACTGATGTACAAATAATTCCTATAAATAATTAAAGTGTGCTAGTGCCTACCTACTGATGTGTATATAATTCCAGTGTGCTAGTGCCTCCTAGCCTACTGACATACAAATAATTCCCGTCTGCTGGTGCCACTGCCTACCTACTGACGTACAAATAATTCCTGTCTGCTGGGGCCTACCTACTGGTGTACAAATAATTCCTATAAATAATTCAAGCGTGCTTGTGTCTACCTACTGACATACAAATAATTCCAGTGTGCTAGTGCCTACCTAGCCTACTGATGTGTAAATAATTCCTGTCTGCTGGGGCCTTCCTACTGACGTATAACTAATTCCTGTCTGCTGGGTTCTTCCTACTGTTGTACAAATAATTCCTATAAATAATTCAAGTGTGCTAGTGCCTACCTACTGACGTATATAATTCCAGTGTGATAGTGCCTACCTAGCCTACTGACATAAAAATAAGTCCTAAAGAAAAAAACAAGATAAGGCGCAATTCGCTGCTAGGTATGTAATAATACTCCGATTAATCTGCTTTAGCAGAATGAATGAATGAGGACACTGTTTAGCTAAATATTTTATATATTAAAATGTATATAATAAATCACATAACATTATTTCTCAAGATCCGTCTTGAGAAATTTCCCAGCTGACCGAGGGAACGAAACGCGTTGACGTCACCTAAACTTGCCGCTGGGCCTCCGATCAGCTGTGATTGAGACTTTTGCCATCAGCTGGTATGCAGCTTGTCTCTCCCTACACTGCCGATCATACTGCTGTCTGCCGGCTATTCCAGCCATCATCCCGCTGCGGCCTGAGCGGCCATTCCTCCTCCCGCTGCACGTGGCTATCATAGGCATGCTTCCATCTCTGCCGCCAAACCAAGCCACCGGCTTCCCACAGAAACAGCTCGGACTCACTGCTGATGCATGGGTGAGCTAATAAACCAAATACTTGGCCACCTATTCTGTCCTTGGGATTCACTGAAAGAGGATTTTTCACTACAATTGTGCCTGTGATTAATTTGAGCTTTTATATGTCTTTATTATACAAAATGCGTATTTTGCTTACATGCTAAAAGACTGATGATACTACTAACATTCAACGTACTAACCCCTCATTCTATGGAAAGCTATTAACCATTTGCAGACAGCCTGTTCATTGCTTCTAATGCTCACATTCTGAGTTATATCAACAAAATCTGAGACCCAGCCCAACTCATTATTATTTTTATCTTTTTATAGTTTTTATAAAAAAAAATTCTATATGTATTCTAATAATGTTATGTGATATATAAACAGTGTGTCATTCATTCTGCTCGAACAGATTAATCGGAGTGTTATTACATACCTAGAAGCGCTTTGCGCCTTATCTTGTTTTTTTCTTCGTGTTTTCTCTTTGTGAGTATAGGCGTACTCACTGAGTCGCATGCTGCAGTAGGTATAATTACACTCATATATTTTACTAAATCAAACTGTTCCTATTTTTGGTAAGCGCCAGGATGGGTAGTCTAGAGAGGATTATTTTTTAGTCCATTCTAGTTTACCCACCCCCCTCTTTTTTATACAAATAATTCCTGTCTGCTGGTGCCACTGCCTACCTACTGATGTATAAATAATTCCTGTCTGCTGGTGCCTACCTATGGACCTATATAATTGCACTCCAGTGGTGCTGTCCTGTGGCATAACTCCACAAAAATAATGGAGAGCCTCAGAACCTTGGGGCCCCTAACAAGCTTGAGGCCCGGTACAGGTTTCCCCTTTGACCCCCCTGTCGCCTGCCCTGCCCTTGATGAACATAACCTTGGGCATTATATTCACAAAAATCAGAATAAAACAGATAATTATTATAATTGCATTGATTAAGATTAACAGAAAGTTATTATTATTGCGCAGTAATACCTGATCTATAGTGCACTTTTGGTACTTTAAACGATACCACAACCAGTCATTACCCCAATGTGTCCCTTCCCTTGTATATCCAGACATTGCCTTGAATAATAGGATTCAACTGTCCCTATGAAGTTTATCAGCAACTACAGTGTCCTTAAAGGCTAGTTCCCTATCTACAACGGGAGGTCTTAAAGAGTATTTGTAATCCACAGGGGTGACAAGTAACGGTCCAGTGGGTTAACTCCGGTAACCTATGGTCTCTGACTAATTTCTTGCTCCTTCAGTTAGAGTACAAAGTCAGTGGGTTAACATACAGTGTGGCGCTGCTCTCAATCAGGTCCCACTGTCAGCCTCCCTCTCTGGCTTGGCTTTTGAACAGGCCACTCTGCCTGGTAGCAAGGGTTGATTTGGTTGCAGTCCTTCCCTAACCTTCTTCCTCTTCCTAGATCTGGCAAGGCTCTGGCTACTCACTCCAGCAATGGGCAAGTTCAGATAATGGTTTAGTCTCTGCAGCGTAATCTGCCTATTCTGCCCCATTCTTTACTTAGGGGTTGGCCTGGGTAAGCAGCTGTCTGGTAAAGTAGGGGAATGTGATGGCTACCCCTGTTGTCCCTAGGTTGGGGGTGCCGTCCTTAAGGTGCTGTGAGGCTCCCTCCCATCTTTCACCCTCACTCTTGGGTACCTTACTGTATTAGGTGCAGCCGCTCAGTCTGGGATCTCCCACCTTGTTGCCGTTCAGAGCCATACTGCTCCGTGTGCCGGCACTGCGACCTCCTCTCTTGCCGCCTCAGATCTCCCGCACTCTAGGCGGCTCTCTCCTTTGATCCTGCGGCACTGGGTTGTGCCGTGTCTGGGCGCCTTGTTGTGATGCACCGGTGTCCTCACTCCTGGCATCCCCGTCTGCGGCCGATCATCTGGCTCTCCCCTGCCTTCAGGTACCGGGAGCCACGCGCACCGCTTCCTACTTCTCCTCCTCTTTCACTCCGCGTGCCCTCCTCCTTCCTCCCCAGTCATGTCATCCCGTCTCGTATCGGGCTGCTTGGGGGAAAAGTCCAACCTTCCCCAGGCAGGGGGTGTTTCTCCCCTTTTTACAGTTTATTTAATCGGACAAACACCAGAGTGTAAGTGGATGGGTCATTCCATTCCTCCGTCCTGGAGGAGGGGGGTTTTATTCTGCCAGTCCAGTCCCTTCCAAATTAAACATTTTAATACACACACATACATATATATATATATATATATATATATATATATATATATATATATATATATATATATAGATATACTTTGAACGGCACTCCATGCAATATAGCAGAACGACCGGGGTGCTCACACAAAGGAGTAGATAGACATAGGTGACAGTGGCACGCACTCGGGTTTTCACAAAAAGCAGTCAGACTACAGCAGTAGTATCCAACGTTTCGGAGTTTAATCCGTTGTCAAGGAGAGAACAATTTACAATGAGCAGTGTACTTACATATATAGATGTGCACCGGATCCCACCTCACGAAATTCTGTCCGTCACACACTACTCACAGCACGGGGATTCCTGGTTGGTCACGTGACCGGGATCAAACAGCTGATCTCACACGGGGTTCCCTGGAATGCGTCCGTTGCTAGGAGACAGCGGTGCTAGATCAGAAACCTCTGATCCGTGGGAGCGATGTCCAAACACCATGTTTTCTTTAGGTGTTTGGACATCGCTCCCACGGATCAGAGGTTTCTGATCTAGCACCGCTGTCTCCTAGCAACGGAAGCATTCCAGGGAACCCCGTGTGAGATCAGCTGTTTGATCCCGGTCACGTGACCAACCAGGAAGCCCCGTGCTGTGAGTAGTGTGTGACGGACAGAATTTCGTGAGGTGGGATCCGGTGCACATCTATATATGTAAGTACACTGCTCATTGTAAATTGTTCTCTCCTTGACAACGGATTAAACTCCGAAACGTTGGATACTACTGCTGTAGTCTGACTGCTTTTTGTGAAAACCCGAGTGCATGCCACTGTCACCTATGTCTATATATATATATATATATATATATATATATAGATGCTGTGGTTGGCGGCACTCTACTTAATAATAAAGAAAGACAGAAGACCTTGTGGTTATCCCGACGTTTCAAGCCTTTGCAGGCTTTTTATCAAGGTGCAAGAGACAATAGGACATGTGTTACAAACATACCTTTATAGTGATCTGCGCCGTCCACCTGCCTCCCCGGCGTCAGCCCGGCGAGTAGAATGACGTCACCAAGTAGCGTCGGCCGTTGAGGCCGTGGAGGGATCACCTGATCAACCCTTCTGTCACTACAAAAAAACAAACAAACAATCAAATGACATATACACTACATAATTGACATTGTACCAAACAAGACATACAATTTCTCCAAAAAACAGTGAAAGAAATAGTAAAACAATGATTAAAACATGGAAAGCACATTAGCGCTGAATATAAAAGAACCAGCGTTGTTTAGGCTAAGTCACGTATCGCTTGCTACAAAGTGACTTACTGAATTAATAATTAGCACCAATCCCAAACGAACCTACACACTGAGCAATACCACTGATTCTCTGAGATAAGATGTGGAGCCTGCTACAACATTAAAGTGTACAGTGCATGTGATCTACAAGAAATATGATAAACCGGCATGTTCGTTGAGCCCCCGGGGGGCCAACGTATCTAGCCGGTGTATCCAGCGGCTCTCCGCTCTGCACAGCGCCAGACTTCTGTCACCCCCTCTTTTGGGCTTGGGGATCTGCTCTATGATCCGATGTCTTAATGAAGCTAATGAGTGGCGCGCCGTGGCAAAGTGCCGTGCCACCGGCTGCTCACTCATACCAGTAAGAAGGGCATGTTTGATTGCCGATCTATGGGCTGCAGCCCTTTCCCTAAATGTTCTAATGGTTTTGCCTACGTAGTGTTTACCGCACGTGCAGCTGATCATATACACTACGTAGGCAGATGTGCAAGTGACCCTTTGCCTGATCTTAAATGGCTTCCCTGAGAAGGGATGGTGGAACTGGTAACCTACTACCATATACGAACATGTGGTACACCCACTGCATTTAAAGCACCCCGATTTGGGAGGACCAAAAAACATTGGGGTCAATCCTGTTGACACAGTGTCGACAATGTCATTTTTGACAAGGTAATCTTTTAAATTTTTCCCCCGTGTGTAGGCACACATGAGTTGTGAATCCTGGAGGGATTTCAAGGATGGATCAGTGCGGATGATGGGCCAGTGATTTTTAGCCATTTTATTAATGGCACTACTTTTGGGATGGTACGAGTTTACCCAGATGAATTTGTCTTGCTTTTGAGTTTTGGCACCCTTGAGTGCCTGCTCCCTGGTTAATGCCTGAGCCCTCTCCTTGGCTCTAAGTAAATCCTGGAGTTGGTACCCCCGTTGTTTAAATTTCTCTACCATGGTCGACAGCGTCGACTCCAGTTCTGTGGGGTCACTTACAATGCGGCGTACCCGCAACATCTGGGAGAAAGGGAGACCCCGTTTTAACGGGGTGGGATGATGGCTAGATGCAAGGAGCAAGTTGTTTCTATCTGTGGGTTTACAGAAAAGGGAAGTGCTAACAACTCCTTCAGTGTTGACAATGTTAACGTCCAAAAACTGTATGCTGGTTTTACTGATGTTAAACGTGAACTTCACAGGTGATGAGAACGAATTGTGTGACAGGATCAGATCCTCCAGCAACTCCTGCGGTCCTGCCCACAGGATCAGCAGGTCATCTATGTACCGTGTGTACAGTACAAGATGCCCGCTGATCCTGGGGTCTTGGATGAACAGCTGGTTCTCCACCGTGAACATATAGCTGTTGGCCAGCGATGGGGCCACGGAGGACCCCATCGCACAGCCACACAGCTGCAGGTAATACCGGTTGTTGGACATGAAGAAGTTGCGTGTAAGCCCTGAGGAAGACCCACGAAGCGTACGCCGGCCGACCCAGCCGTGCGCACGTTCCTCCAGCAATTCCCTACCCCCCTTTTTTTGTGTTCTATGAAATGTATTTATTAGTCCTTTTCAGGACTCTAATGTATTAGCAGCCTCTTGTCACTAGTCACCCTAAGACCACACCAGCAGCAGTACGAGCTGACAGTGGCACAGGGTTGGACTTAAAGACATACGGCAACTGAAATCCTGTTTGCGGCACTTGTCCCTAGGACAGGGAGTGCGCGCCGATAGCTACCTGTTATACGGAGAACGGACGGCTCCCTGCTAGCTGTACGCGACCATAGTATCAGGTCGACAGCACGGGGTTCTACCTAGTACCTGTGATACTATTGTTACCGTTACCACCAGCCTCTCCTTTTGGGGGAATCATTGCATACCGTCCATATAGGGCAGGTTTAAGCTGTACTGGTTAAAGAGTCTCCCTGCGACCGCAACTATAAGCTATATTCTCAATAAACGGCGTAAGGAAATAACTCCACACCATCAGCCTAATTAATAACCCTAGCCCAGGTAGCAATGTTTATTCGGGCATTGAATTGATTCACTAGCAGTAACCCATACATATAATAGAGGTGCTGCATCACCCTAAAAACCCGCTCTGTAAGCACTGATTTAATAGTGACCTCAGACGGAAAGGGGTAACCGATTAGTGATATTACTGCATTTCTGTGATAACACACAGCTCAATTGTATTATCAATATACAAATAATACAAACAGCACCATGCCAGATAAACTGGTAATTAATTGAGCTAATTAATTCAATCTCAACCAATTGAGTACCAAACACCGCATCAAAGTAGCTAACATATAGGCTGTTACATTTGTATATAGAACACAAACCTATTTAAGATTGACACACTTCTCTTCTCAAACAATTGTTCAAAGGTCAAGAAGGAGAAAGCTAGTAGTGTAATTGATAATATTGAATAGAGGGAATTTGCTCCAGGAACTCGCACGTGCCTTTTAATAGCACACTGTTTTCACTTGTGTTAATGTTATTTGTTGTTTGTCATATTTCGTGTTCTTCACTTTTAAAATAAAAATAATAAAAGGTAAATTTTATGACTCTTTTCTATAAATGGTGCACCACCATATGACAATCCATTCTCTTTTCTGTAAAAATCGTATTGCTCAGTGTGTAGGTTCGTTTGGGATTGGTGCTAATTATTAATTCAGTAAGTCACTTTGTAGCAAGCGATACGTGACTTAGCCTAAACAACGCTGGTTCTTTTATATTCAGCGCTAATGTGCTTTCCATGTTTTAATCATTGTTTCACTATTTCTTTCACTGTTTTTTGGAGAAATTGTATGTCTTGTTTGGTACAATGTCAATTATGTAGTGTATATGTCATTTGATTGTTTGTTTGTTTTTTTGTAGTTAAAGAAAGGTTGATCAGGTGATCCCTCCACGGCCTCAACGGCCGACGCTACTTGGTGACGTCATTCTACTCGCCGGGCTGACGCCGGGGAGGCAGGTGGACGGCGCAGATCACTATAAAGGTATGTTTGTAACACATGTCCTATTGTCTCTTGCACCTTGATAAAAAGCCTGCAAAGGCTTGAAACGTCGGGATAACCACAAGGTCTTCTGTCTTTCTTTATTATTAAGTAGAGTGCCGCCAACCACAGCATCTATCTACACAGCTTGTTATTACAGGCTGATTTCTCTGGAGGGCACCTGTTTCTCTTAGCTCAGTTGGAGTGCTGCCTGCATGCAATTTGCTATATATATATATATATAGGATTGCCTTCCCAGAGCAGAGAACTGTGTTCCTATTCAAGGAAGAACCAGCACAGGACAAGAGGCTTTTTCTCAAGCTTTTTATGAGCATCAAAATTTCAAAGAGACAAGTCCAGCAATCACGGTGGGGTAACAGTTTTAGACAGCATATAGGACAATGGATGTCCAACACCCTCAGGCAAACAGGTCTTAATGTGAGTAGCAGCCCGTTCCGTGGCTGATGTCAGTACAGGTCCCTGACGGACCGTTTCGGCGCTCTGCGCACCTTTCTCAAAGGGAAGAAGTCTGACAAATGTGTCTTCAGAATAATGATGCTTAAATAGTGAAAATTGTGATAACTCACCTGTGTCCTGCACCTCGTCCGCCCATCCGCTCTCCCGCGTGTGCATGGCTTCCGTCTCCCACCACCAACGTCAGACGCCGTCTCCTGCGCACGTCTGTGACGTCAGTAGTTGGTCCCGTCCGTCCATGCACTACAACGGGGAGTGTACGTGGGTTCCCTGGTGCAGGGGTGACATGTCACTTCCGTTAACCATGGTAACGCATGTAAGCAAAAATCTAGCATATACAAACACTGACTTAGTGCGGAATGATCAATGCATTCCCTTTGAGAAAGCGCTACTTGGCTACATCATAAGATCACCACACACTCGCACCTAAAGATTTGGTTATGAGATAAATTGAGAAATAAATGAAAAAATGAATGAAAAAATATCTGAAAAAAATGTATAAAAAAATTTACAGAAATATATCTGTATACAACATGCACATACATATCCAAAAATAGGAAGAAAGCAGGCCAAAAAACTTTTTTAGTATAGATGACAAAACTACAGTATAATATTATGCCATGGGTCGCAAATCTACACTAATCAATCAATACATCTACCAGCCAAAAATATATCAAAAACATGATCAGAAAAATCATCTGAAAAAAACATCCTGCAAGGGTGTTATTGCCCTACAGGAATGGTACAAATGAGAACTCTTCGTTTAGCCCTTTAGGACGCATACAATCCAATTCATAAATCCAGAAGCATTCTCTTTGTAGTAATTTGCCATGACGGTCACCACCCCTCCTCATGGGTGATATATGTTCAAGAGGCATAAACACAAAGTCACTGATGTTATGTCCGCACTGAACAAAGTGCCTAGCTACTGGTGGGGTACCAGATTCCATTTTCATCCCCGCTTTTTTGATGGAACTCCGATGCATGGAGATTCTCTCCTTCAACATGCGTATTGTCTTTCCGACATATATAAGCTTACAGGGGCACATGATCATATATACCACATATCGTGTCTCACAGTTCATCCTGGTTTTGAGCTTATATGTTTTGCCTGTTGTAGGGTGTGAAAAGCTGTCTGTTACCTTAATAAATTTACAATTTGCACATCCAGTGCACCGAAAGGATCCCACAGTCTTGTTCAACCAATTTTGCTTAGGTCCTATTTTCGGACTCACGTCTGTGTATAGCATCCTCTGTTTAAGGTTACGACTGCGGCTATAACAGAATAGTGGAAAAGTACTACAACTGGCCCCCAAAACTGGATCCGTCTGGATAATGTGCCAATGCTTCAAGATAGCTTTACGGATTTCCTTGGAAGCAATCGAATATGTGCTGGAAAACACAATCTTGGAATCAGGGATCTTTCTTACACTGGGCCCCAAAAGATCTTGTCTCTTTAGGCTCATTGCTCGTTTTTTGGCATTAGCCAACTCTTCCCTTTTGTATCCCCTTGACACAAAGTCATGGCACATCCCATCAATTGTCCCTTCAAGTTTTTCCGGGTCTGATGTATTGCGCACAGCTCTTATAAGTTGGGAGAGTGGCAACCCTTTCTTAAGCGGTTGCGGGTGGAAACTCTCTGCTAATAGAAGTGTATTTTTGTCCGTGGGCTTTTTGAAGAGCGTTGTAACGAAGCAGTTCTCTCTAACATGCACCGTCACGTCTAGATAGTCAATTTTGTTGGAACTAAAATTTAGTGTAAACCTTATCGACCCAGGCAGTACATTCAAAAATTCAATAAACTCTTGTAACAGAGTCAATGTGCCTGTCCACACCATGAAAATATCATCGATGTATCGAAGATACATCGATATAAATTTATGAAATTTATTATTGGCAAGAATTCTGGACATCTCGTAGTCGTACATAAAAATATTGGCGTACGATGGGGCCATGTTTGACCCCATCGCCGTCCCCTTACGTTGACAGAAAAACATGTTGTTAAATAAAAAATAGTTTTTCTTCAAAATAGTTTCTATCAGTAAAATCAGATATTCTATTGGCGGACCCTCATACTGTGGACAGACACTGACTACGTTACGGATGGCCTGTAAGCCTTCTTCGTGCATGATGTTTGTATACAGGCTTGTGACGTCTAGCGTCAAAAGCAAACAAACAAACAAACAAACAATCAGGCGGTGGTTTCCCAAATTTATCAATCCTTAACAAAAAGTCGGTAGTATCCTTGATGAAGAAACGGCTACTTTTTACTACAGGCTGTAGTAAATAATCCACATATTGTGATAATGGTTGTCCTAATGAACCCAGAGACGAAATAATTGGTCTCCCTGGAGGGGAGACCAGTGTTTTATGTATTTTGGGTAGTATATACATTAATGGTATTTTGGGAAACTCTTGATATAAAAATTTCTCAGTGGATTCATTTATCCACCCTTGTTCGGGATGCGGTCATCTATTAGAATGAACTTAGGTCTACAGTCATTAGGTCGACCCCACTAGGTCGACTGGCAGGAAGGTCGACCTGACTTAAGGTCGACATGGGCCAAGGTCGACATGACTTAAGGTCGAATTTGCATAAAGGTCGACATGAGGAAGGTCGACTGGTCATAAGGTCGACATGGGTTTTTCACTGTTTTTTGAGCCGACATGTGCCGACAGGCGGTATTTCATGCCCTACCATCCACTAGGGCGTGGTGGGAGAATAAAATAGTGTGCCGAGCGCAGCGAGGCACCGTGCCCGAAGCATCGTGAGCGAAGCGAGCGATGCGACGGTCCGATTCTCATTGCCAACTGTGTCCATGTCGACTGTGTCGACATTCGGATCAAAAAACAGTGAAAAACCCATGTCGACCTTATGACCAGTCGACCTTCCTCATGTCGACCTTTATGCAAATTCGACCTTAAGTCATGTCGACCTTGGCCCATGTCGACCTTAAGTCAGGTCGACCTTCCTGCCAGTCGACCTAGTGGGGTCGACCTAATGACTGTAGACCTAAGTTCATTCTAATAGATGACCGCATCCCGAACAAGGGTGGATAAATGAATCCACTGAGAAATTTTTATATCAAGAGTTTCCCAAAATACCATTAATGTATATACTACCCAAAATACATAAAACGCTGGTCTCCCCTCCAGGGAGACCAATTATTTTGTCTCTGGGTTCATTAGGACAACCATTATCACAATATGTGGATTATTTACTACAGCCTGTAGTAAAAAGTAGCCGTTTCTTCATCAAGGATACTACCGACTTTTTGTTAAGGATTGATAAATTTGGGAAACCACCGCCTGATTGTTTGTTTGTTTGTTTGTTTGCTTGTGACGCTAGACGTCACAAGCCTGTATACAAACATCATGCACGAAGAAGGCTTAAAGGCCATCCGTAACGTAGTCAGTGTCTGTCCACAGTATGAGGGCCCGCCAATAGAATATCTGATTTTACTGATAGAAACTATTTTGAAGAAAAACTATTTTTTATTTAACAACATGTTTTTCTGTCAACGTAAGGGGACGGCGATGGGGTCAAACATGGCCCCATCGTACGCCAATATTTTTATGTACGACTACGAGATGTCCAGAATTCTTGCCAATAATAAATTTCATAAATTTATATCGATGTATCTTCGATACATCGATGATATTTTCATGGTGTGGACAGGCACATTGACTCTGTTACAAGAGTTTATTGAATTTTTGAATGTACTGCCTGGGTCGATAAGGTTTACACTAAATTTTAGTTCCAACAAAATTGACTATCTAGACGTGACGGTGCATGTTAGAGAGAACTGCTTCGTTACAACGCTCTTCAAAAAGCCCACGGACAAAAATACACTTCTATTAGCAGAGAGTTTCCACCCGCAACCGCTTAAGAAAGGGTTGCCACTCTCCCAACTTATAAGAGCTGTGCGCAATACATCAGACCCGGAAAAACTTGAAGGGACAATTGATGGGATGTGCCATGACTTTGTGTCAAGGGGATACAAAAGGGAAGAGTTGGCTAATGCCAAAAAACGAGCAATGAGCCTAAAGAGACAAGATCTTTTGGGGCCCAGTGTAAGAAAGATCCCTGATTCCAAGATTGTGTTTTCCAGCACATATTCGATTGCTTCCAAGGAAATCCGTAAAGCTATCTTGAAGCATTGGCACATTATCCAGACGGATCCAGTTTTGGGGGCCAGTTGTAGTGCTATTCCACTATTCTGTTATAGCCGCAGTCGTAACCTTAAACAGAGGATGCTATACAACGACGTGAGTCCGAAAATAGGACCTAAGCAAAATTGGTTGAACAAGACTGTGGGATCCTTTCGGTGCACTGGATGTGCAAATTGTAAATTTATTAAGGTAACAGACAGCTTTTCACACCCTACAACAGGCAAAACATATAAGCTCAAAACCAGGATGAACTGTGAGACACGATATGTGGTATATATGATCATGTGCCCCTGTAAGCTTATATATGTCGGAAAGACAATACGCATGTTGAAGGAGAGAATCTCCATGCATCGGAGTTCCATCAAAAAAGCGGGGATGAAAATGGAATCTGGTACCCCACCAGTAGCTAGGCACTTTGTTCAGTGCGGACATAACATCAGTGACTTTGTGTTTATGCCTCTTGAACATATATCACCCATGAGGAGGGGTGGTGACCGTCATGGCAAATTACTACAAAGAGAATGCTTCTGGATTTATGAATTGGATTGTATGCGTCCTAAAGGGCTAAACGAAGAGTTCTCATTTGTACCATTCCTGTAGGGCAATAACACCCTTGCAGGATGTTTTTTTCAGATGATTTTTCTGATCATGTTTTTGATATATTTTTGGCTGGTAGATGTATTGATTGATTAGTGTAGATTTGCGACCCATGGCATAATATTATACTGTAGTTTTGTAATCTATACTAAAAAAGTTTTTTGGCCTGCTTTCTTCCTATTTTTGGATATGTATGTGCATGTTGTATACAGATATATTTCTTTAAATTTTTTTATACATTTTTTTCAGATATTTTTTCATTCATTTTTTCATTTATTTCTCAATTTATCTCATAACCAAATCTTTAGGTGCGAGTGTGTGGTGATCTTATGATGTAGCCAAGTAGCGCTTTCTCAAAGGGAATGCATTGATCATTCCGCACTGAGTCAGTGTTTGTATATGCTAGATTTTTGCTTACATGCGTTACCATGGTTAACGGAAGTGACGTGTCACCCCTGCACCAGGGAACCCACGTACACTCCCCGTTGTAGTGCATGGACGGACGGGACCAACTACTGACGTCACAGACGTGCGCAGGAGACGGCGTCTGACGTTGGTGGTGGGAGATGGAAGCCATGCACACGCGGGAGAGCGGATGGGCGGACGAGGTGCAGGACACAGGTGAGTTATCACAATTTTTACTATTTAAGCATCATTATTCTGAAGACACATTTGTCAGACTTCTTCCCTTTGAGAAAGGTGCGCAGAGCGCCGAAACGGTCCGTCAGGGACCTGTACTGACATCAGCCACGGAACGGGCTGCTACTCACAGTAAGACCTGTTTGCCTGAGGGTGTTGGACATCCATTGTCCTATATGCTGTCTAAAACTGTTACCCCACCGTGATTGCTGGACTTGTCTCTTTGAAATTTTGATGCTCATAAAAAGCTTGAGAAAAAGCCTCTTGTCCTGTGCTGGTTCTTCCTTGAATAGGAACACAGTTCTCTGCTCTGGGAAGGCAATCCTATATCCCTACAAAGACCGGGCACGGACATTTATTGGACTCTGTCAGCGTTGTGCGTACTATCTCTTTATATATATATATATATATATATATATATATATAGCATGGGAGAAAAAGGCACTCGCTCGGATTTCTTAAAGGAAGGAGGACAACAGCAGTTGTGACCAACGTTTCAGAGTTTAATCCGTTATCAAGGTGCAGAACACAGAAAGACATTACAGCACTTACATATATAGCCATGGACCGGTACCTGACCTCGCGCTGTTCCCCCGTCACACAACTCTCACTGTACGGAGCTTCCGGGTAGGTCACGTGATTCAGATCCTGTGTCTGATGTCAGTCGGGACTCCCTGGTTGGCGTCCGTTGCTTAGCGACAGTGGTGATGGGTCGGAACTAGCAGCTGGCCGGTCTCAGTTTAAGAACACCTAAAAATACAATACCAAACAGTTATTGGAAACACAGGGGAAGAAGGAGGTGGGGGAAGAAAGGGGGCAGAGGTGAAAAGAAGGAGAGATAAGCAGAGAGCAGTACATGGAACTGAATATCATGCAGCAAGATACAATGCAAATGGACATGACACAAAAAGTGAACAGCATTAAAGGAACATATTGAACGATAGTTGCTCATTCAATCCTCTTGGATTCACAGTGTCCAATTTATATATCCATTGTGTCTCAACCTGTAGTAGCCGTTTGCCTCTGTCGCCACCCCGCATGTCATCCGGGACATGATCAATGATGGTATAACGTAAGGTAGCCAGACTGTGTTTGACAACCATGAAGTGTTTGGCGACAGGTTGGTCCATGGCTTTGAGGGCTAGGGCTGCACAGATGGCGGTGCGATGTAAGGCGATCCGTTCCTTAAATGTTCTGATGGTTTTGCCAACATATCCGTAGCCACACGGGCAGGTGATAAGGTATACCACGTATGATGTGGAATAGGTGACGACATGTCTTATGGGGATCTTGCGTCCCGTGTGTGGGTGACTGAATGATTTGCACGTGATCAGTGCACTACAGGTTGTACAGCATGTACATCGGTAACACCCGGACGGTTTGCGCTGTGTGCCTGGAGGTGTTCTATTGGAAATATCAGTGCGGACAACCCAGTCCCTGGTATTTCTTCCTCTGGTGAAGCATGGCATCAGTCTGGTATTCTTGAGGGATTTAAGTTCTTTATCCTGTTGTATGACCGGCCACAGGATGTTGGTGCTGTGTTAGAAGTGGTAATTTGCTGTATTGTAGGAGCGTACCCATCCCATGGTGTCTTTAGGGAAGGCATCGGGGCATCTCTTCTTAAGGGATTCTTCCCTAGAGATAAGGTCAACCTTGGATCTCGCAGCCTCGAGGGTGGAGGGTGAGTAACCCCTGACAAGAAATTTGGATACCATTTTATCCAGATCTTGCGTGAGTTGCTCTTTGGAGCTGGTGATGCATTTTACTTGGAGTAATTGTGAAAAGGGGAGACCCCTCTTGAGGGCTGGCGGATGGTGACTTTGGGCTAGCAGCAGTGTGTTGCGGTCTGTAGCTTTGGAGTAAATGGCAGTGGAGATAGTCCCGTCCTGTACTGAAATGCAGACATCAAGGTAATTGATTGAACTGAGGCTCATGGCATAGGTGAACTTAATAGGGCAATCCATCTTGTTGATGGTTTCGATGGCAGTCACCAGATCTGTCTCAGAGCCTGTCCAAAAAAGGAGCACGTCATCAATATACCTAGTGAAGAATAAAATGCGATCTGCTAAGGCACTGTCTAGGAAGAGGACCGTTTCAATCTCTGCCATGTATGCGTTGGCATATGACGGTGCTGCCGGGGACCCCATCGCACACCCGGAGCATTGCTGGAAGTACTGTCCATTGAAGAGAAAGAAGTTCCGGTGGAGGATGAGATGTAGCAGAGTCATCATCAAATTGATGGGTGGTCCTTGGTAGAGTGGATCGTTCTCCAGCAGTTTTTTGGAAGCCAGTATCCCCTCTGTGTGGGGGATACTGGTGTATAAGCTGCATATGTCAAGAGTCACCAGCCAAGTGTTTGGGGGTAGGGTTGCCATGGAGCCCAGTTTGTTCAACAGTGCCGTGGTATCTTGCAGATACGTGGGGGTTTTCTGGACGGCTGGTTGTAAGAAGAAATCTAGGAAAGTCGATACATTGCTGTAAAGCGAATTTCTGGCCGAAATGATTGGTCGTCCTGGCGGGGACCACAGGTTCTTATGGATCTTCGGGAGACAATACAGTAGGGGTACCCGCGGTGTCTCTGTGATGAGCCAGTCTCTGACAGCCGTGGGTAAGGACTTTGGCTTCCAGAATGCGGTTGAAGCTAAGCATGGTAGGTTTGGCGGATGGCGGGTCAAAGGTAGATTTTTTCATGAATGAGTCATAGATGGAAGGTACTTTAGGAACTGTGACAATATCTTCTCGACTGAAGAATTCATTAAGACGCAGCTTTCTATTGAGTTTGATGTTTTCTATCTTCCAGTTGAAGGGATTGAATTTATTAGTCGGTACAAAGGATAGCCCCTTGTTGAGTACAGACATTTCAATGGGGGAAAGTGTGCGTTTAGAGATGTTGAATGTTACATCCTCCTTCCGCGCGAGCGATTTTGAGATGTGATAACCTTGTCCACCTCTTCTGGTGGGTCCTTGTCTTTTTCTCGTACCGTCTGCTCTCGTGGAGTGCCGTTCAACGTCGATATATATATATATGCATATCACAAATGTATTTGTGTATTGCTTCCGCTCACCTAACTTGCTGTAAGAAAGAAAGTTGCTGAAGTTCTTTTGGAAGCTCAGAGCATATCTTAGTGCTGCCCAAATCATCCACTGCTCCTTGGCTATATGTATTTAAATACCCATCAACCAATAATGTAAAATCAGCTAACATGGCATCCAACATTGCTAGGCGCAGAGCCAAGAGGTGTAAGACTTCCTGAGCCAATACTTTCAGCAAAATGTGGAGACATTGGATGATCAAGCCATATATTGGGGTTATCCTTTATTAAAGTTTGCTTGTAAGTCAGGAATGAAACTTGTGAAGATGGCATGTTGAGATGTTGACTCAAACATTCCTTAAGTGAACATGTACGATTAGGAAGGAAGCCCCGGTTTCCATGAAGAACAGGTCTCCTGCTCCTGTATATCTCCTACCTGTGCATCAAAAACATTGATAAAAACCACCCCATATTGGTGGGACAAGACATCCCCCAGCCAGCGACAGTCGTGGACCACCTTTAGAATGCTTTTGTCTTCAAGAACCATTTGTAGCCCATTTCTGAAAACTCCAGGTCCCAAGAGAAGGACATCAAAATGATAAACGCATCTTTTCGTAGCCACCTGCAGCCAGCACAACTTTCCATTGCGACACAAGTTTAGTCCCACTGCACCTAAGCTCAGGACATTCAAGGATTTTAGAAGTTTTTATGTTTTTTTTACATAATCAGAATACAAAACCTAAAACGTGGAGAGGGTGTTTTGGCAAAACCCATTAGAACCCAAAACCTGAAGGTAATCAGAACCCCAAATTCTAAATGTGAAAAGTGGCCGGTGCACATCTCTACCTGCAATCCATTTTTGGGGCTTACCTGCAAATATAAAGTAGCACCTGAATGTAAGAAGGAGGAATCACAGCAGTTATCTCCAATACTTGCTGGGATCCCTCCATTCCTGCCAGCAGCTGCATCCCACATAGGTTTTTATCCAGGATGCAATGCTGCCAGATGTATAAATATTGGGAATGCAAAGCATTATTTATATTGGCCCCCACAGCTACTGTATTCTTTAGCTTACCGTAGCCTATGCGCTACAGTTCAGGGCATGTAGCTTTAGCAGGATTCCAGAGCAATCGTGTCCTGGAAGTGCCATCACAAGGACAGAATTCATACTCCTTGTCTCTGTTGGTGTTGGATAATACATTGAGCTGATAGGATCACATATTGCAAGGTAGTGTCTAGATCCCCTTCAGTTTTGTAAATTTTACCATCATGCCCTGGGTCCACTTGTACCTGGAGAGGGAATATAAATCTGTGGCAAGCGAAGCGAACCACCGTGCCCGAAGCGTGCGAGCGTAGCGAGCCCGCGAGGGTACAATGCAGCTAAAATAAAACAAAATAACCTACACCTACGTTAATTACAGATAAAATAAAAAAATGTTGTGAGGGCATCTAACAACTTCCGCCCTCACTGAACATCACATCCTGTAATCAAAACTGAAGGGGATCTAGTCTCTACCCATATTACAATGCAATCCTGGATGGTAAGATCTATATGCGATCTATGATTAATGGGCCCCTTAATCGCATCCAGAATTTGCATGATAGTGTGTAGAACATTTAACCTGTTTAACTTTTTTAGGCAGTAAACTGCAATGTTCTGTTACTGTGTCTTTTTGTCACGACTGTGATTTGTTGTGGGTGCAACTAAGATACATGAGTTGGAGTAAGGTCAGGAAGGGGAACTAGTAACTTATCGTCCACCAGTGGATATGGGATCATGCGGGCACCGCGCTGTGTGAGAGGCGCTCAGTAGGCATACCAGGGATGCTGGGGACAGAGCTGGTCACAGAGACCGAAACGCGTAGATCCTGCCAGAGGAGAGTGAACAGCCACACACTTTTTTGGGATATATGTATTGATTTTATTTAATTATTACATTTTTTATTGTTCGATTTTGTGAAAGTATTTTAGGTATTGGATTTCAGATTTTTGTGGTTTGGCCCACAAAATCCATTGTATGGGACATGTATAAAGATTTTTTGGATTAAAATATATGGTGATACCTTTTAACATCGGCTTCCTGGCTCTATTTGGCCTTTTTCACACACCAACCACAAGCACCTTGGAAAAGAAACCGCTATAAGCGTGTTTCCCCCATAAATAGGGGTGAGTAAGGTACGCCACTACATTTTGGCCCCTAAAATAGTGATTGCAAAAAACCGTGTATACCAAGTTATATCCTAAATAATCTCTGTTTTATGAAATTTACACTGGGGAATCTTCTGGCTTTAATTGATGCACACCGGATTTGCAAAGCTACACGATTTACTGCACCAGGGAGAGACCCGTGTAAAGAAACCTTTGTAGGTTTGAAACCATCTAACCACACCGTGAGTAAGGGTACGCCCTTCTTTCTAAAAAGTAAAGAAACCTTTACATGTGTTCTCCCTCATTTCAAATGTGTAAGTGAGGTACGCTGTCAAGAGTTTACCACCTTTATTCAGCCTCCCCACTTACTCACTAAATTTTAAATAATATTCAAGCATATTAGAACCTCAGACACTTTTTTCATCTCTTTATTTTGAGTACGTGAGGGAAACGTCAAACACTCCATATTGATGTACACCGGATCCACACAGCCCCATAATCTATTGCACTAGGGAGAAATCCACGTAAAGAAACCTTTACAGGCTTGAAACCATCTAACCGCACCGTGAGTAGGGGTACTCCCTCTTTCTTCAAAAGTAAAGAAACCTTTACATGCGTTCTTCCTCACTTTAATCACGTAAGTGAGGTACGCTGTCAAAAGTTCACCATCTTTGCTCAGCCTCCCCACTTACTCACCAAATTGTTAAAAAGCAATTGTTCACAATATATTAGAATCTAAGACACCCTCTACTTTTTATTTGAGCACATGCGGGAGACATCCAGTACTTCATGATGAAAAAGGATTCCTATTGAGTAATTTGAAAGCTCTTCAAGGACATACCAAAGATACCTTTATGAGAAGAACATCTTCGTAGAACAACGTGAGTCTTGGTACGCCTATGGAATTTAGAAACCTTTCTCACCATAATATCTGTCTGCATTAAGTGACACTCACACAATTCTTTATATAAATTTTAATTATTCAATGTTTATGTTCTTTTCACTGAACACTTGCTGATCCGGTCACCAATACCAATGCGAGAATAACTCCAGCTAATTCGAAGGAGGAGCCTGTAATACAAAAAGAACATCAAGTATCTCACTGCGCCATTTTTCTATTTCCCTGTGTTGTTCTGGAGTACATTAAACCTGTTTAACTTTTTTAGGCAGTAAACTTGCAATGTTCTGTTACTGTGTCTTTTTGTCACGACTGTGATTTGTTGTGGGTGCAACTAAGACACATGAGTTGAAGTAAGGTCAGGAAGGGGAACTAGTAACTCGGCGTCCACCAGCGGATATGGGATCATGCGGGCACCGCGCTGTGAGAGGCGCTCAGTAGGCAGGGCTGCACGGAGACACAGAGACATTATGCTTACTATGCTCGGCATCCATTGGGATACGCAGACAACGTAGCTTAGGCTGCTGCCGTGAAACTACACAAGTAAGGCAGCCTTTGGGCTATGCTAATAACGTAGCTTCAAAAAAACTACACAAGTACCAAAAAAGATACTATACAGTACTTTTAAATGCTCATTAATTTACCTCACAATTGTACCTCTGTGAGATTATATCAAATGTACAATGTACACAACTAAAAGTATACATTTTATAGTATATGTTAGTAAACATTAATAACAAACACAAACAATCCAATTGCTTTGTGTAAAAGGAGAGAAAGAAAATCATATTTGAAAGAAATTTTGTGCTTGTTAATGACTGCTCATTTCCTTTATTTCTCATGGCATTTTCCTTTTTTTTTTCTATTAGTAGCCCCTTCCTCTATACCTACTAGCTGTTATCAACCGGTATTAGGGTAAGCGGTGCCAGTGGCTTAGCCAGTATATGACCTGATGGGTCGTAAAGTTGGAAAATTAGGCAGCCCAGCCCCAGGTGTTTAAAAATTCAAAACAACAACATCTAAATATATTATTTCCTGAGTATCCCAGAGCATAAATACAGAAAAACCATTGTCCCCAAACAGGAAATAAAACACACTGGCCCACACAGGAAAAAAATAATACATATCGGCTCCCACAGGAAAATTTATAACAAATTGACCTTTACATAAACAAATAGAGCACACATAATTACCCCAGTCTGTCACAGAAGACTAACCTGCCTGCAGTCCACAGTCCATTTCTCAGGTTTATGTCTGATGACTGGCCATAGCTAGAATGTGGTGTGTGACGGAGAGCAGCATACACTATATGTTTAGTGTATGTCCTGGAGGTCGGAGGGAGGGATTTTACTGTATGTCTCAAAGACTTGGAGGCAGGATGGATGGTTTAGGTTCCCAGAGCTGGAGGGGAGGAGCGGTAGGTAGTGCATGTCCCTTGGGAGTTTGGTGTATGACCCTGGGTTGGATGGTACTTTGTCAAGGGGCCAGAGCATAGGGAGGGGGTTTTAGTTGGTAGTGTGTGTCTTTGGGCCCAGGTGGGCAGTGTATTTTCCTGTAAATATGTATAGTGTAATGATTGCCTGGGCTGGCAGGCAATGTGAGCATGCCCAGCTGCTGCACGTGCCTCTCTCTCTGTACAGGTCGGGTGCTCAAGTCCTGGCAGTTACCACCAATAGCTCAGTGACTGTGATAGAGTAAACACAGCTTCCAGTGGCCGCTATACAGTACCCAAATATCTCATTGACTGCTGTAAAACATAGAGATTTTTTTGTGACAATCACACAATAGTGTGAGTACTTGTGAGACCGAGATTCTAGCTGGGTGCGGATCCAGAAGTAAATGATAGGAGGTGGGGGGGGGGGACGAGACCATTATAGGGGACAGGATGGCATGAGGGTGTCAGTGCTGCCAAGGTGTACGTTCTCTGAGAGAGTGGATAGAAACAGGAGAGAGAAGGAGAGCAGAGAGAAAAGGAGAGCTGAAAGGAGAAGGAGAGCAGAGAGAAAAGGAGAGCGGAGAGAGAGAGAGATAAGTAGAGCACAGAGAAGGGATAGGAGAGAGAGAGGAGAGCGGAGGAAGAGAGAGAAGAAAGGTGGAGGGAGAGTGAGAAGGAGAGTAGAGAGAGCAAGAAGGAGAGCTGAGAGAGAAAGAGAGTGGAGAGAGATAAGGAGAGAGAAGGGGAGGCAGACAGAGAGGAGAGGTAGAGAGAGAGAGAATGGAAGGCAGAGAAAGACAGAGAGTGAGAGAGGGAGAAGGAAGGCAGAGTGAGAGAAGGGTAGGCAGAGAGAGACAGAGAGAGGGGGAGGAAAGAGGGAGAAGGGTATGCAAAGAGAGAGGAGAGAGAGAGAAGGAGAGCAGGAGAGCAAAGAGAGGGAATAAGGAGAGCACAAAGAAAGAGAGAAGGGGAGGCAGATAGAGAGAGAGAAGGGGAGGCAGAGATAGAGGAGAGGCAGAGAGAGAAGGGTAGGCAGAGAGCAGATAGATAAGGGGAGCAGAGAGAGAGAGAAGGGGAGGCAGAGAGAGAAGTAGAGCAAGAGAGCGAGAGAGCGAGAGAGAAGGATAGCAGGAGAGCTCACAGAGAGAGAGACAAGGGCATGCAGAGAGCGAGAAGAGGAGGAAGAGAGAAAGAGAGAGAAAAGGGGAGACAGAGAGAGAAGGGTACACAGAGAGAGAGAGAGGATAGGCAGAGAGAGAGGATAGGCAGAGAGAGACAGAAAGAGAGAGAGAAAGAAGTGTAGGCAGAGAGAGAGAGAGAGGAGAGGCAGAGGCAGAGAGAAAAGGGAAGGCAGAGAGAGAAGGGTAGGCAGAGCCGTCGACAGTGGGGGTCTGTGGGCACTTCTGTCCCGGGCCCCCTGCTCTGACAGAGAAGGGAGGGCCCAGGCTGCTCTATCGCAAAGTGCCAGCTCCCGTCTCTTGTCTCTGGGAGCTGCCTGCCTGGTTAAACGTAAGACCCCTGGCAGCTGGGGGGAGACGTGAGAGGAGAAGAGGAAGAAGGGGAGATGTTAAATGGGGGGAGAGGTGAGATTGCTAAGCAGCCGGGACGACGCGTCACTGCCGGTCCCGTACTTCCGTTCCAGGACGGCGTCATGGCAACAGTTGCTAGATGCTCAGCACATCATTCCCTGCCAGCAGTACCTCTTCCCCAGCAGTTGCCTAGGCAACGGGGAAGCCAGACAGCAGCAGGGAGGTAATTAGCCAGTACACCTGTGGCAGCATGCAGCTCTCTGTTACTAATCAGGGGTGGATACACAGGAAGCAGCCTTGATAAGGGATTCATTTGGGCTGCTCCAATGCCGGTTATAGAAGTGTTAGAAGTGTTTGGAGACTGCTCTCACTTTGCTGGTTATCGTTTGATTCCTGAATCCGGTCCTGCTGGTTTATCCCTTGATACCTGAATCCCAGAAAGTTACCTCTGGCTACCTCCAGGCTGCTTATTCTGTTTCCCCTGCAAAGCAAGTACTATCTAGCTTTTTGTTATACATTTATTGGCAGGGAGATTAGCAGACATTCCTTATTAGCTGTGTGAGGTTAGCTTCCCAGTTAGGGCCTGTGCTTAGGCCGTGGCATTAGGCCACACTATTCAGTGTAGGTATATACCTTAGTTATCACTGTTAGTCCTTGTCTTGATTTCCTGTATTTGCATTTATCCTGCTGCCCGGGGCCCTTGGGATTAAGTGTACACTGTCACTTGCCGATGTAAGACCAGTCGGCATATAAGTACTGGTAGACGTTTACGGTCTTATGGGAAAAGGGCTGTTATTGACAAGAAGGCTTGCTTGTGTGCTCTGTGGATTTAGACCTGGGTGTCCTGGGTGGGTACCCAGAAGATGTCCAGAGGCCCCTCGGCTGAAGACCTGCTATCCAGTATCCCTAGTGGTCCTTCCCTTTCATCTGTGCCTTCATACTCCAGGGGTACCCCAGGAAAACCCTACTAGGGTTCATCTACACTCCCTGGTGAGTGTAACACCCGAGAGTGAAAGAAAGAGCAGGGGGAGACATGAGTGGAGTAGACAAACAGTGGGACACTTGAAAGGAGGAGAGGAGCAAGGGGATACATGAAAGGAGGAAGAACAAGGAAAACCTTGAGAGGGGGAACGAGGAGACGTGAGAGGGCGAGACATGAGAGGGGAACAGGGGGAGACATGAGAGGAGGAGCAACAGGGGGAGATGTGAAAGGAGAAACAGGAGGAGACATGAAAGGAGGAAGAACAGGGGGAAATGTGAGATGAGGAACAGTGGGAGAGGTGAGAGGAGGAGGAACAGGGGGAGAGGTGAGAGGAGGGGGAACAGGGGGAAAGGTGAAAGGAGTAGGAACAGGGGGATAGGTGAAATGGGGAAGAACAGGGTGAGAGGTAAGAGGAGGAACAAGGATTAGATGTGAGAGGAGGAATGGGGGGAGACATGGAGGTGAGAGGTGGAAGGAGGAGGAACAGGTGGAGAGGTGAAAGGAGTAGGAACAGGGGGATAGGTGAAAGGGGGAAGAATGGGGAGACCCGAGAGTGAAAGGAAGAGCAGGGGGAGACATGAGTGGAGGAGAGAAACAATGAGAGACTTGAAAGGAGGAGAGGAACAGAGGTAGACTTGAGAGGAGGAGAGGAACAGGGACAGATGTGAGAGGAGAAAGAACAGGGGGAGATTTGAAAGTTGGAGGAACAGGGGGAGACATGAAAGGACGAGGAATAGGGGGAGACATGGAAGGAGGAGGAACAGGTGGAGAGGTGAAAGGAGGAACAGGGATTAAATGTGAGAGGAGGAATGGGGGAGACGTGAGAGGAGGAGAGGAAGAAGGGGAGACGTGACGTGAGGAATAGGGGGAGAGGTGAGAGGAGGAGGAACAGGGGGAGAGGTGAAAGGAGGAACAGGGATTAAATGTGAGAGGAGGAATGGGGGAGACGTGAGAGGAGGAGAGGATGAAGGGGAGACGTGAGATGAGGAATAGGGGGAGAGGTGAGAGGAGGAGGAACAGAGGGAGAGGTGAGTGGAGGAGGAACAGGGGGGGAGGTGAAAGGAGGAACAGGGATTAGATGTTAGAGGAGGACTGGGGGGAGATGTGAGAGGAGGAGAGGAAGAAGGGGAGACGTGAGAGGAGGAACAGGGGGAGATGTGAGAAGAGGAGGAACAGAGGGAGAGGTGAGAGGAGGAGGAACAGGGGGAGAGGTGAAAGGAGTAGGAACAGGGGGAGAGGTGAAAGGGGGAAGAATGGGGAGACTGAGAGTGAAAGGAAGAGCAGGGGGGAGACATGAGTGGTGGAGAGAAACAGTGGGAGACTTGAGAGGAGGAGAGGAACAGAGAGAGACGTGAGAGGAGGAGAGGAACAAAGGGAGACATGAAAGGAGGAGGAACAAGGTGAGCCTTGAGAGGGGGAACGAGGAGACGTGAGCGTGTGAGACATGAGGGGAGAAGACATGAGGGGAGAAGAAACAGGGGGAGACATGAGAAGAGAAGGAACGGGGAGACATGAGAGGAGGAGGAACAGGGGGAGATGTGAAAGGAGAAATGGGGAGACGTGAAAGGAGGAGGAACAGGGGGAAACATGAGATGAGGAACAGGGGGAGAGGTGACATGAGGAGGAACAGGGGGAGAGGTAAGAGGAGGGGGAACAGGGGGGAAAGGTGAAAGGAGTAGGAACAGTGGGATAGGTTAAAGGGGGAAGAACAGGTGGAGAGGTGAGTGAAAGGAAGATCAGGGGGAGACATGAGAGGAGAGAAACAAGGTAAGACATGAGAGGAGGAGAGGAACAGGGGGAGACTTGAGAGGAACAGGGGGAGACTTGAGAGGAGGAGAGGAACAGGGGGAGACTTGAGAGTAGGAGAGGAACAGGGGGAGACATGAGAGGAGGAGAGGAACAGGGGGAGACATGAAAGGAGGAGGAACAAGGAGAGCCTTGAGAGGGAACGGGGAGACATGAGAAGGGGAGACATGAGAGCGGAACAGGGGAAGACATGAGAGGAAAAGGAACAGGGGAGACATGAGAAGAGAAGGAACAGGGGAAGACGTGAGGAGGAGGAACAGGGAGAGACATGAAAGGAGGAGGAACAGGGGGAAATATGAAAGGAGGAACAGGGGGAGACATGCGACGAGGAGGAGGAACAACACGGGAAGACGTGAGATGAGGAGGAACAGGGGAAGAGGAGAAAGGAGGACAAACAAGGGGAGAGGTGAAATGAGGAACAGGGGGAGACATGAAAGGAGGAGGAACAGGGGAACAGGAGAAAGGAGGAGGAACAGGGGAGAGGTGAAAGGAGGAACAGGGGAGACATGAGTGGAGGAGAGAAACAGGGGGAGACGTGAGAGGAGTAGAGGCACAGGGGGAGACTTGAGAGGAGGAGAGGAACAGGGGAGATGTGAGAGGAGGAGAGGAACAGGGAAGATGTGAGAGGAGAAGAGGAACAGGGTGAGACATGAAAGGAGGAGGAACAAGGAGAGCCTTGAGAGGGGGAACGGGGAGACACGAGAGGGGGAGACATGAGAGGGGAACAGGGAAAGCCATGAGGGGAAAAGGAATGGGGGAGACATGTGAGGAGGAGGAAAAGTGGGAGACGTGAAAGGAGGAGGAACAGGGGGAAACGTGAAAGGAGGAACAGTGGGAGACATGAGAGGAGGAACAGGGGGGAGACATGAGAGGAGGGGGAACAGGGGGAGAGGTGAGAGGAGGAACAGGGGGGAAATGAGGAAGGTATATAAACAGGCAGAGACATAAGAAGAACAGGGAGAGACATAAGAGTAATAGGGGGATATGTGAGAGGATGAGAGGAACAGGGGAAGATGTGACATAAAAAGAGGAACAGAGGGAGATGTGAGAGGAGAGGAACAGGGGGAGACGTGAAATGATGAGAGGAACATGAGAGAGAGAGAAGGAGAAAGACAGGGGTAGAGAGAAAGGGACAGGGAGGATAGAGAGACAGGGAGAGAGTTACTGTGCATATGCAGCATCCAAAACCCCAATGGCTCTCTTACCCCAGCAGAAGTGAGAACCAGCTTCCTGCTCCTAGGTGCAAAGACAGCAGCGATTGGACAGGCTGTTTTTTGCTGGAAGCAGCGCTGCCCCTGGTTCAGGACACATACTGTATCAACATCGCCATGTATTCCTCCTGCCCACTATGCAACCAGACTTCATAGTTTCCTGACGTCCTGGTTCTCGGATTTGGAGTACTCGGTCTATGAACAAATAAATATTCAAAAAATTCCTAAACAATAGGTGGTGCACCCCTCCACCTGAATCCACCACTGCACACACACACACACACACACACACACACACCACACTACATACATATACACATAGCATACATACATGCTACAAACACATCATACATACAATAAACACATCATACATACATAAATAATAACACACAGCATCCTTATAAACACAGACACGCAGAATATACATACAAACATCATACATTGTGGCCATAGAGAGACCAGACAGCCCAGGTGTTCTCAAATGTCCAGCTGGTGAGTCTGTGAGCTGTTTCTACAGGAGCCCATCTCTGAGTGAAGGGGTGGTGGTTTTGGCGCTGGGAGTGGCGGCTCCTGACCAGGGGATTGCAGCATCAGGCTCCTCGTCTCTGACAAGAGAAGGGAGCTGGCGGTGGCCCGTATTACTCAGTGAGCCAGGTAGGGGCGGGCAGACTCAGCGCTGAGCAGGAGAAGTGTCGGCATGGGCGCTACCGCCATTCACAGAAGGGGTCATGCTACATGCTGCAGTTTGACAAGTCTTCAATCTGCAGCAGCAGCCCGAGTTCTGTCACTGCTCCCCGGCCCAGCACCCTGATTACTTTACTGCATAACCTGCATAACGGTTGGACCATCCCTGGTCACGGCACACACATGCAGTTCTGATCAGGGCTGCAGCAGTCACTGTGGCTGTGACAGTAAAGATTTGCCAGGGTGTCTCTCTCTCTCTCTCTCTCTCTCTCTCTCTATATATATATATAGAGCACCATTAAAAGCACTGTTTCAAATCCCTTGGAGTGCCGCTGCCTGTATTGCTGCTAAGGACTACAAAATTCCTCCAGAGGGCACCCAGGGTGGCGGTTTTCATTAGCAAGTGCCGGGCTGAACCACAAATATATATATATATATATATATGCCCTCTCCCTCATGTTGGCACCAACACTGTGATACACATCCTGTATATCCTCACACAGATATATACAGTATCACACATACTTACTCAATGACTGGTCCACACACATTACCTTCTGGACAAGGACCACAGGAGCCAGCTACTACACAACAGATTGAGCCCAGGGCCAGGCAAAGTTATGGGCATGGCCTAATCATGTAACTTCTGTGGCCACGCCCCTTTAAAAAAACCATCATGCCGGAGCCCAGGAGCAGGTACCTCAACCGGGGAAGGGGAACACTGCTGTTAGATGCATCAGAGGGGATCAGGGGCACACACACCAAAGCACCATGGGAGGAGCTGCATGCGACCGCGCATGTGCAGCAGCCCTCCCGTTGCCATCTTTGATCTGGGTAAATTGCTGCAGCCTGGCCGCTAACAGCTGAGGTCACAGCTGCGCAGTCCGCGGCCCAGCCAGAGGGAGAGCCCTGGTGGGAAACTGGGCCACTTTCTGGTCGGCTGGTCAATAGGACCCCAGAACCAGCCGACCAGAAAGTGGCCCAGTTTCCCACCAGGGCCAATCTGGCCCTGGAAAGTGTTGTAATTCCTACACCGGTCATCTGATTTGGATGTAAATACTCTCAAATTAAAGCTGAAAGTCTGCAGTTAAAGCACATCTTGTTTGGTTCATTTCAAATTCATTGTGATGTTTTATAGAGCCCAAAATATGTGAATTGTGTTGATGTCCCAATATTTATGGACCTGACTGAGTGGGTTTCATAAGTTAAATCATGATATCTATAGATATCAAACGCGGAGTGTACATATCATATTATCTTGTTAGTGATTTATGTGATTAGGGTACTTGTGTAGTTTCACGGCGCCAGCATGCTGCTTCCGGGTTCTACGCTCGCCACAAACTATGTTAAAAAAAGTAACTTAACTCCATGCCAACATGGATAGTTCATACCCCCACTATCCATGTTGGCATGGAGTTGATTTTAAATAGCGTGGCCTTCGTAGCGAGCCACCGAGCCCGCAAGGGGACTCAGATGCACGGCGCCATACTGGCGCCGTGATACTACACAAGTACCGTGATTAGTTAATATTCTGCACTCTGATGCTTAAGTCTACTCTATTCTGTGTAGATCTATATTCATTTGCCTAGGCTTAGCTGCATTTTGCCATGTGACAGGTCAAAGGGTGATATCCTCCATTTTACTTACTACTCCAGCCTCCAGTTAATCTGGGATGATTTTCTGAGAAGCATGAGTGTTACTGCAAGTCTGCTTACCCTACAGGCTTATATATTTTTACCAACAAACACACATATATGTGACAATGACCCTGTGACGGTGTGGTGTGATGGCGTACCCAGATCTGGACTTGCTGGCTTCAGATCTTCACAGCCTCTTCTTGGAAGAACCTGTGGCAGGGAATGGCACAACGCAAGGAGAACCCACAAAAGTGACACTACTATGGCTAGCAGCTCAAAAGGTTTATTTACCAGAGAAGAAACTGCTCACTGCTATAAAGAAAGGATTATTAGAATCAAATTCAAATATACATACTAAAATACAATACTGCTATACAGAGCTCTGAGACTATGCACACATTTACAATACGGCATTAGACAGGAACAATTATCACTCAGGAATCTCAGAATAACATTGACCGTGACGGCCACTACTTACTTATCAAATACAATAACAGGGAAAATAAGCACAGCAGAATATCAGTTCATATAAACCATATAACAGTAAATATGCCACGGCTCTCACCAAAATGTCCACAGGTTGGTTGTGAATGTGCTAGTGTCCCACTCAGTAACAGGGCTGACCATATGCAGAGGTCAAAGTTGTGCAGGGAAAAGTCAAATGTCCGCTTTCAGCAAGGAGGCCTTCTGGCCCTTATAGTGTCTTGTTTCCTTAAGAGAGGCAATAGTGGGGGTATCCTGGGGAATGTCCCTGCTAGGGACTATGAGGGTTTAGGTGGCTGTCGTTTTGAGGCAAAGTATTACCTGCTATGTTGCTGGCTTCTGCCACATGGATCATCTGCTGCATGCTGTCTGGCCCCTCTGCTGGGTGCTGCAGTGTGCTCCCTCTCTCTCTTCCTTCTCCTAGAACTTGGGACAGCAGCCTTCTTCAGCTTTCTTTCACACATGCCTCAGTGCTTGCTCCTCCTGCAGCACACTCCTGTAATCACACTGCAGCACTTTTTCCCTCTGTCTTTAGGCAGCACACTCCTTTTCTCTCTGACACTGGGGTTGCTGCAACTCTCCTTCACAGGGCTTTCTCTTCTCTTCCTGTCATGCTGCCTGGCTGACCCCTCACCTCTCCTTCCTGCATCCCGGGCAGGCTTCTCTCTGCAGGACACAGATCAGAGCAGCCAGCAGGGTCCTAGTGCTGGCCAGGTTAGTTTAACCCCTTGAGGCCCTGAACACAGGGAAGGGGTTTTACTGGGCAGCGCTTGCTACCACTCCTAGGTCCTTTAAGGGGCACAGTGGCACCTTGAGTGGGGTGACATATATATATATATATATATATATATATATATGTATCCATGCTCTCTTATCTTGTTGTACATGTACATTGATGTAACCTGAAGAATTACAGCTATATTATATGGACATTTCAGTTTGTATAACAGCTCATTGCAGCTCATGTAGCACTCCAATTGGTTAAAGCTATGCACAGCAGATCTATAACCAGATGTAACCCCTGTCAACAAGCATGTAACTGTGAGATGGGTGTAGGGGCGGTGTGGTGTGGTGCCTGCTGCCGTGCAGGTGTCGTCGGACCACTTACCTGGCGCCGCACCCTCTCACCTTCAGGCCGTGCCAAATCACGGTCCTGGAATTCTCCGGCACCCGGACACGAGCACCTAGGAGGAAGGAGAGTAGGTGAGAGCTGTTCCTCCTGGATGAAGACCGATGCGCCCTCCGTCCCGCGACATCTCTACAGAGGCACCCTACGGGCTCCGGGAAACATCATCATCGGCGCACTGCCTCAGAGCCCGGAGTGTCACCTATTGGCACTTGCGCCCCTAGGTGAGGCCTTGACCTTGCACGGGGTACAAGGTCCGCGTACGCCCTGGATGGAGGAAGGAAGGGAGATAGGCAGGAACACACACACACGGACAAACAAGATGACACTCACCGTCCTCACTCTTGTACTGCGTCCGCACTCTTGTACTCTAACCCTCGGTTCTCCTCACAGGTCCCTGTAAGGAGACAAACACCAGATCCGTGCAGAGCCTAACGAACCTAAACGTGGCACGACTACATAACTGCAACACAAAGCCCTAGAACTGACTAAGTGTGTGTGGTGCAACACAACTACGAAAATCTAAACAACTCTGCTCTGCATGGACAACAACATACAATACAGTACAAGACCTTACCAACCAACTGCTCCTTTAACCTCTACCTGTATTCAGATGTACTCCCTTCCTGACTAGAGCTGGCCAGCGTATGCTCACTCTAAAACGGTACCAGTTAGCTACCTGGGGAACCACAAGGGGACTGCCGCGGAGCACGTCTACCTGTTAACCCCAACCACCCACCTGAAACCACAATATGGGGCCTAGCGCCCTTTTACTAATCACTTGCCGCCTATTACACCAGGGCCACTACAATCACTCCTAACTGACGGCTCAGGCCTAGTGCCTGTCTGGGTCCACAGGCCTAGTGCCTGACTGGGGCACAGGCCTAGGGGCCTGATTCAATTAGCCCCCCGAGCTATGGGGGCCTCGGGCCTTATGCCCGGCTACTGTGCACAGGGCCGCCGAGAGGGGAGGGGGGCGGGTACAATTTACCTGGGCCCGGGCCTGTCAGGGGGGCCCGGGTCCAGACGCACAAACACACAGTTTTCTTTTATTTACTGTGGCAGCAGGTGCGGGTCAGCCGTGTAGCGGTGACGGCAGCCGGAGCGGGGGCGGCAGGGCGCCGGGTATAAGGAGGTGCAGGAGAGCGGGTCAGCTCAGCTGTCACTGTGTGTGCAGTGACAGCTGCAGCAGTCTTCAACTGCTGCGGAGCTCAGCACAGACACTCTCGTGAGATGTCATCATCTCGCGAGTCTGTGTGCCTGCAGCAGCCTGGGGCTGGGACCGGATGCTGCAGCCTGGCTGGCCTAGGTGTAGTGGAGGAGCTCAGGATGCTGAACACGCTGTTTGAGCTTAGTAAAAAAGTCTGCTCTTTAAGTAAATGTTTCTGCCCTGCCTGACACATATACAGATATTATCAGGGGCGGTTTGGGGAGGTGCACCTGGGCATTTTTTTTACGTTTTGGCTGCCCTGGACACTGTAAATAACATAAGGGCTCTGCTGGGCTTGACTGGGCTGGGCTGGCTGTCAGCCAGCCTGTTAGCCCTCCCTTGTTAGTCGGGATCTGTCAGGGTCTGCTCCCCTGCACACGTGATCTGTGCAGTGCAGAGGAGCCACTGTGTGGACATCACCCGTCCTCCTTCATATTATGCCCCACACTGCCACCACCCACCAACGAACAGCACAGCCTGGGATCAGAGTCCAGGAGTCACTGCCAGTAGGACACAGACGTATGCCGGTCAGCCCTGTCATGACATCAGCGGAGCAGCTGTGGTGGCTGCTGCAGCGTGGGACGCCCATCGGAGGAGTCTGGATGCCGACTTCCTGGTGGTTCTTCTGCGGGACCTATGGTGAGTTTGAGTTATAAATAGTACAGTAGCTCAGGCAGCTCAGCTGCACTTGACAGTGCTGCGGTGTGGGAGAGGGCTATGAGCTGGCATGGTTGGAGGGCGTCCCCTGGGCAACAAGCATGTAATCTCCCCTTAGTCAAGCATGTAAACCCTTCCCATCACCTGGCAACAAGCATGGAACCCCCCATGGCAACAAGCCTGTAATCTTCCCATGGCCAAAAGCATGACAACTCCTTTGCCAACAAGCACAAAACGGTACTTATGTAGTATCTGGGCTGCCGATTTTTTGATTGTATGCCTTAAGTTAAGGCATACAATCAGATGCGATGCGATATCGCATCGCCACGCATACGATGCGATACGATGCGATGCGATGACCCGATTTTCCCATAGGATTCAATGTTAAAATGGACTGAGTCCATTTTAACATGGAATTCAATGGGAAAAAGGGGTCCTTTTCATACCCCTACTATCCAAGTGGGCATGGAGTTGGATATAAACCTGTGGCGAGCGTAGCGAGCCACCGAGCCCGAAGCGTGGCGAGCGAAGCGAGCCCCGCGAGGGGACGGTATTCTGTGTCCCCTCGCGGGGCTCGCTACGCTCGCCACGCTTCGGGCTCGGTGACTCGCTACGCTCGCCACAGGTTTATATCCAACTCCATGCCCACTTGGATAGTAGGGGTATGAAAAGGACCCCTTTTCCCATTGAATTCCATGTTGAAATGGACTCAGTCCATTTTAACATTGAATCCTATGGAAAAATCGGGTCCATCGCATCGCATCGCATCGCATCGCATGCGATTTGGTCGGGTGCGATGCGATGCGATGGACCCGATTTCAAAATCGGCAGCCCAGTTACTACATAAGTACCCACAAAACTCTTGGCATCAAGCTCGTAGCTCCTGGCAACTGGCATGTAGGTAAGCGGCATTTATGTGACATAGGGCCAGATTCTATAAGATTCAAAAGTGATAAAATGGAGAGTGATAAACAACCAGCCAATCAGCTCTACCTGACATTTTTCAAACACAGTCTGTGACATGGCAGGTAGGAGCTGATTGGTTGGCTGTTTATCACTCTCCATTTTATCACTTTTGAAGCTTATAGAATCTGGCCCATAACATGTAACATGTAATAGGCATTACGGTGTGTGACATAATATGTAATGGGCCTTACGGTGTGTGACATAATATGTAATGGGCATTATGGCATGTGATATAATAATTAATGGGCATAATGTGTAATGGGCATTACCATGTGTGGCATAATGTGGCCATGCCCCTATTGTCATGTAGTCTCGTATAGTTTCATATGACCATGCCCCATCATGACACATGTCCATCTTTTGGCACTTATGGTACCACTAAGAAAAATTTCTACTTGCACCACTGGGTACAACATTCCCCTTTGAGGCCACAACCATGTTTTATTAGGCCATACACCCTTTTCTAGAGACCTGCTCTGTGTGTGTGTGTGTATATGTATGTATGTGTGTATATATATATATATATATGCAAAAGAATGGAGAAGCGCACAATGAGCAAGGTAAAATACAGTTCCTTTACTGATAATATATGCTCACATACATGTGGGTTAGGATATAACAGCTTGCCAAGCTTGTGGTGTGATGTCGGAACGGACCAGTTCGCAGGACACGGGCGCAGGGGATACTCGGTCTCAGACAGCCTCTCACGCTGGAATATGCCGGTCTCCACACTCCGTCTCGATCTCCGTCTCCGACCAAACACACAGGATGACGTTCTAGCGTCCACCGTATAGGCCACGCCCAACGCGTTTCAACCGAAGACTTCGGTTGAAACGCGTTGGGCGTGGCCTATACGGTGGACGCTAGAACGTCATCCTGTGTGTTTGGTCGGAGACGGAGATCGAGACGGAGCGTGGAGACCGGCATATTCCAGCGTGAGAGGCTGTCTGAGACCGAGTATCCCCTGCGCCCGTGTCCTGCGAACTGGTCCGTTCCGACATCACACCACAAGCTTGGCAAGCTGTTATATCCTAACCCACATGTATGTGAGCATATATTATGAGTAAAGGAACTGTATTTTACCTTGCTCATTGTGCGCTTCTCCATTCTTTTGCATACTTACCTTCGCTGGACCCTGGTTGAGTCCTGGAGAATAGCTGCACACTACGTGGGAAGCATACATACTCATTCTGAAGTTGTGCGCAGTGGTATTGTTTTTATATATATATATATATATATATATATATATATATATATATATATATATGGAGAAGAACGCCCCCCTCCATGGGGGCCCCAGGAAGTTGTTGTACTGGGGCCCAAAAATTCTCTTGGCAGCCCTGACTGTGCAACGGGCCTAGCGCCCGGCAAAGTGGGCCGCGGGCCTAATGCCCAGCCTATCGGGACAGGGGCCACAAGGAGAGGGCCCAACGACATATAAGGGCCAAGAGGGCCCAACAATCAATTGGCCACGGGCCGAGAGGGCCCGACTACACTGCCCACAGACCGGAGGGGCCTGAAAGTACCCACGGGCCTAGTGCCCGACTCCCGGTGGTCTATGGCAGGGGAAGGTGGCCCAAGGGCCGCCTACCTGGGGTTGGGAGAGGCCACAGGGGGAAGCTTCGTCAGCTCTTTTGCTTCCCACCCTTGCTGGCCTCTCCGGAGATGGCCACCATCTTCTTTCTTCTGCCACTGGCCAGTCCTGGCCAGTGGCGGCGCCGCTTCCTTTCCTCTTCTAGGAGGCGCCGGAGATCTTCCTTCTTGATCCCGGCGTCTTCTGGCCTCTTCAGCAGCCGCCGGAACTCTTCCGTCCGTCGCCGCTGTCTCCTTTCCCCTCCGACGTCTTCTCTCTTCAGCCGGGGCGCTCCTGCGCTCCGCCGGCGTGGGGACCTCCTCCTCCTTCGCCTCCCGGCGGCGTCTGATGTCAGACGCCGGGGGCGGGCTTGGGGACGGCGCGGCGAGCGCTGATTGGCTCGCCGCGGCTGTCTACCATTTGCCGCCGATTCGGGAGCCGTGATTGGCTCCCGAACAGCGGGAGATTTGAACTGCCGCGAGCGGCGCTTCGCCACCCACACTGTCAGCGCTGGGATCGGTGTCTTGATCCCAGCGCTGTCTGGAGCATGATCCCACTGGGGACTCCGCTCCCTCTCCCCCTCACACTGTTGCTCCGGCGCTGGGAGCAGGAGAGCGCTCCAAGCACCGGGGCACATCTTTACATAACCACATGTAAACCCTGGCAAACTGCAACAAACTGTTGGCAACGAGCATGTAACCACTGGCAATGAGAAAGAAACCTCTAGTAACAGGCATGTAGGTAAAATGTTTTATAATTAATGTTGGGGGGGGGGGAGAGAGCCAGAGACTTTATTTGGCTGGGGGGGGGGGGGGGGGGGGGGGCTGTGTGCAAAAATTCAAGTTACCCCACTGAGGGGAAAGTAGTGCCCCTTACACATAATGCAGAGTATTAGCAGTGCCTGACAACCACCTCCTCTCTGGAGGCACTGGTGATGATGACAGAAATACTGTAAGTAAGTGACTGGGAAGGCAAGGATGACAGGAATACAGTGACAGAGGTAGTAAGTGACTGGGGAGACAGGGGTGCTGGGGACAGTGACAGAGAAAATAAGTGACTGTGGAGACAGGGGTAACACAGAGACATTGACAGAGTTAGTTAGTGACTGTGGAGGCAGGGGTAACACGGAGGCATTGACAGAGTTAGTTAGTGACTGGGGAGGCAGGGGTAGTAAGTATCTGGCAGCAGCAGCTTTCAGTGACTGCTCAGTGTCTGGCAGTGGTGGCAAACAGAGCCCTTAAATCTTAGCTTATTGTGCTAGCCGACCATTGTATACAACACTCACCGACCAGCACAGGAGCTTGGGGAGACCGCTGTGAAGGTCAGAGCAGGACCTCAGTTAATGGTCCTAGTGCCCGCTGGGTCTATAAGATATGACACTGCTGCTCTTCATCTTTTTCTTAAATCGCAAAAGAAATCGGGGCATAGGCCCAAGCTCCCCCACTTGAAAAGAATATAGAATATGGCGTAATTCGAAAACCAAATGCTAGGGAAAGATGAGATTACTGCAGGTTAAGGCCAAACGCACACGCACTGGTATGTGCAAGCATACGCAAATCTGCAAAAATCGTTATTTGTGATTTTTGGAGGTTAGCTTCCCAACCCGAATCGGTCCCTATATTAACAAAGTTCTCTGCTGTAAAGTTCTTCTTGATTAGGGGCCAGATTCAGAGTTGATCACTCATCTATAAACTTGCAGATGGCTGCGAGTAGCTAGCTACCACCCAGTAAAAATCTGCTAGAGAATTTCGTATTGGATTGCTATTCGCTATCTATCTGCAAACCTATACACATTTCACTCACCATTGACTGATGTTTACAGTCTTTGCAAAGTTCTGACCCTTCTACAAATCTGCGACACGGATAGGCTGATCCAAGCCAGATCTGACATCACAGACACTCTCCAAAAAAATGTCCAGTTATCAAATGGTGGCTTCCTGTCTGTCAAATTGGGAGGGAATTTTCATTATATATTTTCGCTATTTCTGTCACAATTTGGCCTCGCACATATAAGTATGATGGCACCATAGAAGTATGATGCGGCAGCATCACACAGATCAGTCAGATCCATGCAATGCTGCCCTGTGTAAAAAGAAAAAAATAACGTTGTGATAACCATTGATGAACCACAAGTCCTAGCACGTGGGCATTAAAGGGCCCCTGGATCTTGTAGTTCTACAACTTAAGCAACAGTGAAATAGATGACACACACCATAGAAAATGAAAGTTTATTATGAACTACATTAATCCATACATACTTATAGCTTTCACTGAAGGTCAGTCCTCTTCTCCAGTAGTAATCCATTAGGGTACATGTGAAAGCAAATTATACTCACCATGACCTCTTAATCCATGGGTTAACCCTTTTAATGCCAACTGTGAAGATACACAAAATATCTGCTAAAAATGCCAACTTCTCTGTGAGAGATCCGCAACATATGAGTGTTAACTTGAGAGATGTGCAAGATATCCACGAAAGATGCCAGCATCGCTCACATTTGTTATATAAATTTAAATAAAAAATGTTATGTATACAAGGTACTTATCTCTATATAAGGTAAACAGTACTGGTCATTATGATGAATAAAAATGTTTGCAAGACAATTTTTACACCAATTTTGAAAAATTCACTTGTCACTCAAAGGGTTAATCTTTGTCTAATGATCAGTTTTGCTCGGCTACTTGAAATGGCTACAAATAAACCAGTTCTTCTTTCATCCTGCTACAAACCACCAACCTTGCTATAACATTTACCGTATTTTAATCCCATGCAAAATTTTCACATGGGCCACCTAGTAAATTGGCACTATTGTCTGTGTAAAATTAGTTCCACTGAGCAATAACAGACATCTATGCCAAGACATATAAATAAATCTCTAAGAGCATTTAAACCATACTTGCATACTTTTGAAAACTAGTTTCAGGGAGATTATGGTTGCTAGTAGAATTTTGCACAGCGCCCCATTGAGGGGGCTGTCTTGCTCCACCCAAAGAGTGGGTTCCATATACGGAGAGATTGCGATAAGAGCATTTGAACGTGGCACCTAGAAGCGTGGGTGTGTACCGCTACATCCAAGGTCGGACTGGCCATCTGGCACTTCTGGCTAATGCCAGAAGGGCCCATGGCCTTGCGGGCCGAATTTGTGCAGAAAGTTCTGAGAACTTCAGAACTTTCTGCATTATCGCTGAGCCCGCTGCCATGCCGCCCCCATCTTGCGTCATTTAAATATTGACGCCATGACGCTGCAGCGTCATGGCGTCATGATGCGACCATTGCTGAGCCCGATGCAGTGCCCCACATCCCGCGGTGTAGCCGGCGCAGATATGGATGTCCCGGCTGCACACCCACATCATGCTCCGTTCACAGTATTAAAGATGGCGGAGCGGAAAATTTGGGGGCTGACCTTGGGCGGTTGTCAGAAGGGAGGGAGAAGTGAGGTAGAATGGCACACACTCACTGGCATGTTGGTATGGAGGAGGTATGTACTAAATGAGAGAGGGCCCTGTATCAGTCCAGCTCCAGTGTTCTTTGCTCTGGCCTGTGGGCTACATGTATGTAGTATTTTCTTAGTACTGTGCTTGTGTTATGTACTCTGAGTATTTCTCCTGGCTGATCTGGAGGTTCCCTGCTGCCCATACAGCACCTGTGTAGTGTTCCTATGTCTGCCAGTATATCCCAACAAGTAATTCCCACAAGGAATACGTAATGGGCATAATGGTATGTTCCATAATGTGTAATGGGCATTATGGTGTGTTCCATAATGTGTAATGCCTCCTTTTTGTGATGCCACGCATCCTCTCCATGAGGCCACGCCCCCTTTTTCACCGTGCGAAAGGGTCCCACCTGCTGCAGGTGGGCCTGTGTGCTCAAAAATGCCAGGGCCGATTTCTGGTCCCAGTCCGGCCCTGGCTACATCTGAAAGGAATCTTTAAAAATGACTTATATCCAAATGTAGATGAGCCTCAAAGCAGTTAGTAAGAGCTACTATACTTGCTACATGGCCGGGAAATTGTGCTGATGATTCAATGTAAATGGATCTATCTCTCATTCCTTTTCCCCCAAATATTTAACAGCTACATAATGTGGGCTAGGTAAAATGAGGGAGATTGCTAGACTAGTGAGGAAGAGAGGGAGATTGCTGCTATTTCAGGGAGTCTCCTGCAGAATGCAGGAGGGTAAGCAACTATCATTTAAACAACAGTAAGAAAAATAAATAATAAATGTATTTTATTTTAAAAAAATCCATAAATGAGACAAGTTTAGAATATACAAAAGTGATGTTCCTAAATTAACAATATAACTTTTTGATCCTTGTAGCATGGCTTTTACATATTGAATTAATCTAAATTCACATATAAAAAAAATTGGTCAGAACTAGTGTAAATTAGCACCAAAATGTAAATTAATATACAAGGATTATATAGTAATCCTCACTAAAATGACATATGAATAAACCCTAATGCGACCTGGATTGTATAGGATTATAAAATATTTCATCATGGTAATAGGGTATTAGTGAGAAGCTAAAAAAATCCAGTAGCATTAGAGATTAAAAAAAGAATTTCTAGAGCAGCAAGTAATAGCTAATTAAACCCCAACTATATGAATATATTTACATGTAACACATCACTAATAAATTAGATTGGGGCAGTAAAAGGCCATCTGGCAGTTATAGCCAGGGGCAGATTGGGTTGGAAAACAAGCCCGGGAAATTTCTGGAACCATCCCTAATGGGGGGTGGGGTCTATTGATGGGCGGAGTCTGTTATATACAGTGGTCGAAGTAAAAATTTTGACGTGGGGCTATATAAAAGTGAAGGCTCTAATTATGCTCATGCAAAAGGCACGCGCGCTCTGGAAAAGGGTGTGTGTCCTTTATACCAAAATGTTGGGTAGGACCCAGAAAAATGAATTGAAATTGCCAGGGCATGCCCTGCCTGAGACCCCATTTACACTAGATCAGCCCTGCCTTTCCTTGCTGCTGACATTAAAGAATGGCTTTTTGGCCTGTTGATAATGAGAAAATGAAGAAATGGAACATGAAACTCTTCTTTATTAAGCTGAAAATATGCATACAATCTTCATACATTGTAATCTTTATAGATGTAATGCATTCTTATAAAGAAAGATAAAGATGCATATGAATACAAACTTGTAAAAACTTGGAAATAGACCAAAAGTAACACTTTGGGCTCAAAAAGTTTAACATCCTAGGATGCTTTATAAAATGGTGTTTTGTAACACACACACATAAAACCTTAACCTTAACCTACAGTATATTGCACAGGTTCTGAAGGTCAGTCCACAGGAACACCCAGTGCATGTTTTAACCTGGACTTTGAGAATCACTGGTATCATAAAACTACCTATTAATATATAAAACACGTAATCAAATTACTGCTCCTATCGGAAATCACACAGTCATAAAGAAATAAAGAAATAAAGTGCAACCTTTTAAAAAGATTTTCTTAAAATATAATGTGCAACTTTTCAGTACGTAACCTTAGGTTAAATTCTGGTACACAGAAAATTCTGGGGACTCTAGGATTTTCGTGTCTCTAAATGTACTACTAGGAGAACTAGTGCCATAGTTAAAATTGGGCCCTCTATATTCTGGTGGGTGTTGGTTTGGTTGGGTGTTAGTAGATGTACCAGGATTGAAGCTGATCCCTCTATTGTAATGATCATATGGGTTTGTTGGGTAGTTAGGGGGGTGGTGGGGATGTGATGCAGGGTGCGTAAAAGCACCTAAAAATGTGCGTTCTAAAAAGGACATTTGTCTCTCTTGCATAGCCATCAATTGAGACATAAATGATTCTGCCTCTCAGCTTCCAAATATTTGTCCGTGCGAGCATCCTCCTTTGCTTGGACATCAGTATCCAATTGGCGTAGATGTTCCACTATCACAGATGTCATCGCTTTAGCCACTAGTTCAGACAAGTTAAGCTTTTTCTTTTTGGCAGGAACGCTGTACACTGCAATAAAAAAAAAAAACAATGACATTAGACACTTCCATGTCAAGTGTTATATAAAAATAGCAGTATTGTTTGCCTAAATGTGCTAGTGGCCTTCTTCCACCTGCATGCTAGCAACATTCTGCAACAGATACTGGGCCTCATCCCATCCCACCACACCCCACCCCACCCCCAGGTTGTATTACAGTGTTTTTACTATGTGAAATGGGTCTAAATATAAAGAATGTCTACTTACAATTAGAACGTAATGAAGTGCTTTGATTGGGCAGCGACATCTGACTGGAGCGCCGTCTGACTGTTTGCTTCCACGACATCACCTATGGCTGCTTGGACGCTGTCAGAATGCATTGAAGAATCCATCATATTCTCTGCTGCACCATCATCACCAAACAGCAGCGGTGAAGCCGGGTTCATGTGTGCTGACATCAGCCAGTTAGAACAATATGGACAGCTGGAAAGCCTGGGTAGTGGGTACATCATGGCTGTCCTGGCTATTGTCTGTCTGGCTGCAATGCGGTGCTATGGAGGAGGACAGGGCTACTGGGTTGCAAAGTGCAAAGTTCCCAAATGCACTGTAGCACAGTTCCTAGTGCACCCAATCGGGTCTAGCAGCACTGCTTTTGTTCATTCACTTTGGTGAACTGCTTCCATAGAGATTTACATTTATTAACAACCTGTTGTTGCGTGCAATGGATACCTCTGGATTCCCGTAACTCCGCAATATTGCAATACACCACCACGTCCCGAACGGTGCCGGTCATCTGACACCGAATCTCCTCATCTGCCCTGATTTGCAGGAGCTCACGTACCTAAGACCAGTTGGATGTAGTGGACATGATGGTGTAGGTCAGGTTTGGGGTCTGCCAAATTGTCAGGCTGAGGGTGATGCTGTGGGACACACTGTGTGACAGACAGCGTGTGTTGCTGCAGATGAGGCTGTAAAAACACTGCGGATGTGATAGGCTGATGGTGTGGTGTGATGCGTACCTAGAAACTGGACTTGCCGGCTTCAGATCTTCACGGCCTTTTAATAGGAAGATCCTGTAACAGGGGGTGGCACAACCCAAGGAGAACCCACAAAAGTGACACTACTATGGTTAGCAGCTCAAAAGGTTTATTTACCAGGGAAGAAACTACTCGCTGCTATAAAGAAAGGATTATTAGAATCAAAAATACATACTAAAATACTACACTGCTATTCGGAGCTCCGAGACTATGCAAACATTTACAATACGGCATTAAACAGGAACAATTATTGCTCAGGAATCTCAGAATACTATGGATTGAGACGGCCACTACTTACTTATATCAAATAAAATAACAGGGAAAATAAGCACAGCAGGATATCAGTTCACATAAACCATATGACAATAAATATACCACAGCTCTCAACAAAATGTCCACAGGACGGTTGTGAATGTGCTAGTGTCCCACTCAGTAACAGGGCTGACCATATGCAGAGGTCAAAGTTGTGCAGGGAAGAGTCAAATGCCCAATTTCAGCAAGGAGGCCTTCTGGCCCTTATAGTGTCTTGTTTCCTTACTATAGGCAATAGTGGGGGGGTATACTGGGGAATGTACCTGCTAGGTACTATGAGGGTGTAGGTGGCTGTCATTATGAGGCAAAGTAGTACCTGCTATATTGCTGGCTTCCGCCACATGAATATCTGGCTATACTGCTGCATGCTGTCTGGCCCCTCTGCTGGTTGCTGCAGTGTGCTCTCTCTCTCTTCCTTCTCCTCACACTTGGGACAGCAGCCTTCTTCAACTTTCTTTCCCATACCTTAGTGCACTTGTTCCCTCTGTAGGCAGCACTCTCCTTTTCTCTCTGACACTGGGGTTGTTGCAGCTCTCCTTCACAAAGCTTTTTCCCTCTCTCAACACGTCCTCTCTCACACACTGCTGCTGGGATCACCTCTGGGACACTAGCTGAGTCTGTTAACCCCTCACAGCCCTGCTGACAGGGGAAAGGATGTGCCCTGTGGGGGTTTCCGGCAGATTACATCATCTGCCAGAGCCGATGAAGCAACAATCAGCTCTTTGCGGACTTCTCCCCACCAAATAACCCGGATAATGACCATTTACACCAGCCCGAGCCCCGAATAAGCTCGTGTTCAACCCTGAACATTTGCCAGGTCAGATTCCCAGGGAAAAGTACCCGCGTTATTTTTTTCCAGCCCATTTACACCGCGCCCCGCCCTGGACTGAAGCATGCATTATCCCGGGTCCAACCTCTGGTGTAAAAGGGGTATAAGTGTAGCGTACCACCCCATATACACAACAATGGTAGGATCCTTTATACTATCTAGTATACTGAAAGCACACAGGTTGAGAGGGGGTTGCAGGGTGGGAGAAGGGACTTTAATGCAGTGGCCGCGTGCACCAGTGCCGTAACTAGACATTCTGGTGCCCTGTGCCAGAAACACACACACATACACACACAATAGGGATAGTGCGTACCATTGGAATGCAAAAAATTTATGGGCATGGTTTAATGGGAAGCTGCATTGAAACATAATAAAATAAATTCAAATTACATCACACAGCGGTGACCGTTATTTACATTACAACACATAGCAGTGCCACCTATACACATTGCACCAAGTAGACTGTAACATTATGGCACACACTGTAATATCCATTACACATTCTGTTGTACATTGTTGTGCTCATTACATAGTATATAGCACACTATAATGCCCCTTGGACATTATGCCGCACAACGTAATGCCCATCACATTATACCACACACCAAAATGCCCGTTACACATTATGCCACACACCATAATACCAAAACTCATGCCACACACCATAATGCCCATTACACATTATGCCACACACCATAATACCCACAAACCGTAATGCTGCCATCCATAGGCGTGCGCAGCCCATTTTCTTAGGGGGTGCACCATTGGAGGGGCGTGTCCATCACGCCTACTGGGCGTGTTCATCATTGCGTATTATTATACATAATGCCACACACTGTAACGCCCATTAGACATAATGCCACACACAATAATGCCCATCACACATGCCACACACAGTAATGCTATCTCACAGTTATGCCCATTCCACATTATGTCAGGACTTGACAAATCTTCGCATAATAGGGACGGTGCGCGCCAAAAATTTACACCGTAATGCATATTACACATCACACAGCCATTACATAGTATACCACATTCCATAATGCCCATTACACATTATGCCACACACTGTAATTTTTATGAGCCTCCCATCCATTCTGAGACTGTAGGCAAGTAGGACACAGTATACATACGCACAGCTGATACACACACATAGTATACATACAAACAGCCAACACATACACACTCATAGTATACACATACAGAGTCGTCAGTCCCCCCCCGCACATAGTATACATATACACAGCCCCCTACAATATATATATATATATATATATATATATATATATATATATATATATACTGTATATATATATATACACACACACTGCAAATAAGGATGTCACTCCGGGTCTTTCTTTGTGCAAAAAAAGGTGCTTTACTGCTGCCTACGGCGTTTCAGGACTAGCCCGTCTTCAGGACATACACGACGGGCTAGTCCCGAAACACCGTAGGCAGCAGTAAAAAAACTTTTTTTGCACAAAGAAAGACCCGGAGTGACATCCTTATTTGCAGTGTATATGGTGGAAAGTACTTTCTCTCCGGATGGGCACCTGGGCAAAATAGACACACGTTTGAATGAGGAGTGCCGGACCCTGCATAAGAAAATATATATATATATATATACACACACACACACACATACACACACACACCCCCTGTATGCACACACACACTATACACATACACAAACATATCATACATACGCACACACACACACACACACACATAGATGTACTGTAGTATACACAGAGCCCCCTCCCACACACACACACACACAGCATACATATACACAGCCCCTCTATGCACACACACATGCAGTATACATACAAAAATCTGATACATATACACACACACACACACACACACCCTTTTGGCATAACAATAAAAAACAGGCAGCATCATTAAAGACAAATATAAAAACAACTTTTTATACCCCCCCCCCCTTCCCAATAAAACAAAGCCATAGACTGCCAGATGATATACAAACCCCCCTGTTCCAGCACCTCCTGAGTCCCGGTAAGCAGAGCAGAGCAGACCTGCAGCAGGTAGGAAGTCCTCAGTCCCTCCTCACCCAGGCAGCGAAGCTGTGTACGTCAGCTCCCCCTAGAGGCAGCCAGGGGCCTCACTAGATACAGATTGTACTGTATCCTGCTGCAGCAGCCCGGCTCTGCCACGTCTGTCACACACACTGCAGCCGAGCTTGCTCCGCTCCCCCTGATGTCGGCTCTCGCTGCAATTGTCAGGGGGTGCCCATCATTAGGAGGTGCCTGTGCACCCCTGGCACCCCCTGTGCGCACGCCTATGTTGCCATCACTATAATATGCCCCACACACAATAATGGCCCACAGCAAGGTTTATAAATTCTTTTAAATTAGCTGCTCATTGTTAGCGGTTTCCTGGGCATTACCAGGGGGTTTTGTTGCTTGTTGCTAGGGATTTCATGGTCGCTTCCAGGGGTTATTGTTGCTTGTTACTAGGGATTTTAAGGTCCTTACCAGCGTTTTTTGTCTGGGTGGGGAGCAGGGGTGTCGGGACAATTTTAAGCTGCGTCTTAGAGAACAATTTCATAACTCTAACGACGAAATGCTGCATGCTAACCAACTTAGCAGACCCAGCACTTACGATCCGGTATCCAGAAATGCCAGTATAGGCACATTTTCAAGAATGGCCCAAAGTGAAAAGAACCAGATGGGTGCCATTAAGCCTAAATACTTCAACTTATCAGTGTCTGAAAGGCAGGCTCTCCAGTCACTAAAAAATAACACCAATATCGTCATCCGCCCCGCTGACAAAGGCGGGGCGATTGTGCTTCAAGACTGGGCCCAATATGACTCAGAAGTTCGGAGGCAACTGGATGATGTGCATACCTATATTCATCTTAAACAAAATCCCACAAAAACTACTAAGAAACTTGTAGATGATCTATTGGCTATGGGACTGAATGCGGGATGGATTGATAAGAAAACTATGCTCTACCTGTCTGTTGACCACCCCATCTGTCCCATCATATATATGTTACCTAAGATCCACAAGCGGCTGGAGGACCCACCAGGGCGACCTATCATCTCCGCCATGGGTTCACTCCTCCAGCCGCTTGCGGTCTTCGTTGACCAATTTCTCCAGCCCCTCGTGAAGGTGGTTCCGAGCTACCTTAAGGACACGGGAGATTTTCTTGAAAAGGTCATGTGTGTCGACAATCTACCTGCTGATGTGTGGTTGTGCACGATGGATGTACAATCATTATACACCATAATCCCACATCAGCAGGGTATTGATACACTAAGAAAAAGTTTAGTCCAGGCAGGACACAAACATCCACCAGTTGAATTCCTGTTAAGTCTGGTACAGTTAATTTTGACGAAAAACTTTTTCATGTATGGTGCGGAGTACTTCGAGCAGAGAAATGGGACCGCCATGGGTTCAAATATAGCGCCATCATACGCTAACCTGTATATGGCGGCGTTTGAAACGACCCACATATATCCCAGATTTGGCCAGAAATTACTCCGTTTTTATCGATATATCGACGATATATTTATTTTGTGGTCTGGCACTGAATGTGAATTTACTGAGATGATCAATTATTTAAACAACCTAAATGAGCCTGTAAAATTCACTCATAATATCAAAAGTGACTCCATCGAGTTCTTAGATGTGAGGCTATATAGAGAGGGGTCCAAACTCGGTTCTACGCTTTTCAAGAAAGAGACTGACCGAAACACTCTCTTACATGCAAACAGCCAACATCCAGCGCCCACCAAGGAGAGTTTGCCAATATCGCAATTCTTGCGAGTCCTCCGGATAAATTCCTCTAAGGATAACGCAGCCACCCAATTGGAGGAAATGCGTCTACGATTCCTAGAGAGGGGGCACTCACCAACTAGTATTGACCGCTGCCTCAAAAAAGCCATAAAAAAATTTGAGGCTCCAACACAGTCACAGTCAGCCACTAAAGCAAAAAGAATGGTCCATGTCAGCACCTATGACCATCAGTCTGGACTCACACAGTCGATATATAAAAAACTGTGGCCAATAGTTGGATCGGATCCAGCTCTTGCACTAGACCAGAAAGTGCCACCCATGAATGCCTATAGACGGGGCCCCAACATCCGACAGATGCTGATGAGGCCAATGATGAATCCGTCACTGAAGACATCAACCTGGCTGACTTCTGGAAAGAAGGGCTGTTTCAAGTGCCCTACATGCACTACGTGCAGGTCAATGATGGCAGGTGCAACATTTGCCCACCCACATAGTGGCCAAAAAATCCGCATCAATAAGAAATTGATTTGCACCATGGATCACGTGATCTATATTTTGATATGTCCATGCGGACTGTACTACACCGGACTCACCACTCGATGCTTCCGTGAACGCATGGCTAATCATAGAACCTCGATTAAAGCGGCATTGCTGGCCGGCAGCTCCGATAAGCCTGTCGCGAGACATTTTATGCAAGCAAGGCATCAAGTGTCCAGCTTGAGATGTATGCTCATTGATCACGTACAGAAAAACCCAAGGGGCAGTAACCGTGAACTTCAGTTAAAAAAACTTGAAGCAAGGTGGATTAATCGCTTAAACACCATCGACCCAAAGGGTCTCAATGAGTATAATCATCTTAACATATTTCTTCAATGAAACAGTGATTATGAAGTGATATCTATCTAGCAAAATAACCACTGGTCAAACTTATTCAAATTTATTCATATTCTTGTTAATTTCCCTTATACTTTAAGTTTTTTCATAAGTTTCCTTTTATTATCTAGTCGTTGTGTATATGTATTTTATTGTAATCACCAGTCATAATGTGCCCCTGGTTTAGACTAACATTGCTCTAAATAACAGCCTACACTATGTTCCGTTTTTTGTATTAATTACAGCCACTTGTAAGGGTTTACCCATGACACTACACTGCTGTGTATGTGTCCCCCTTAGCGGCTTTCAACTGGCTACAATGCGCGGGGATCCGCCCACACACAATCTGTGTGAGAGACAGCACAGTTCTACTTTCCAGCTTCCTTGCGCTCCAGCTGGCTTGCTGCTGGAACGCAAAAACCGGAAGCCATATGCGTGTCACCACGCGGACATCCGGTATGCACGCTGATACACAGGGCTTAACTGATAAGGTAAATAGCGTTGTCTATACGCTCGTTTTTGTATCTATTTCATTTTTTTATATGCCCTCGCTAGCGCTAAGCTTGTTGATGCATATTTAGTGTGTGCTTATGGCTGCAAAACTGATGCTTTGGTTTAATGTGTGTGCGTTTCACTGCACCACCAATGGCTAATTGAGCCTCACAGATGTGAGCAATGTTGGCAATCTAAGGGGTATAAATATGGCTGCAGTTGCATGTGTCAGTATATCTCTTCTCTGCCTGCTGTGCTGATGGCTAATCTTTATGTCTTGACAAAGGCCCCTTGAGGGTTGAAACGTCGACTTTTTTGAGTGACTCTTTGCATTAAAATTGCTGACTGAAGCAAAACTGGTGAGTGCCCCTGCTTTTTATTAAGCATTCTGGATATATTTGGCTGTTTGAATTGGACTGCCTTAGTGGTGCACCCCTACTAATCAACCCGTCTGGATGTGAGTGCAGGACCCTACGCCTATATATATATATATAGTCGTTTTAGGCGGCACTCCGACGTCTTTCACAAGGATTATGACCACGCAATTTTCATCAAGATCTTTCGAGTTTAATGCTCGTCATCAGGATAAATTTTCTCATACAAACATGCAATATTTAGCCACATCCTAGTTTCATTAAGACACCTGTGTTAAACAGGTGATACACTGGGGGAAATTTACCAATATGAAAAACCTAGTTTTTCGTATTGGTATTTTCCCTACGACTGCATACGACTGTTTAAGTCGTATGCAAAGTCGTGTTCCGGAGGGGGATTTACAAAGCAGTCATATACGACTGCTTTGTAACCCACCGATGTCGTAGGAATTCGTATTAGCGGCCGTATATACGGCCGCTAATACGAATTATTTCTAGCAGTCTGCACGGATCAGTCAGATCCGTGCAGGCTGCAATGTGTAAAAAAAAATAGAAAAATAAATAAATTAAAAAAAAAAACGGCGTGGGGTCCCCCCCACAGCCGAAACCAGCACCAGGCTGACAGAGCCTGGAGCCGGTAATTAAAAATCAGGGAACCCGACAAATAGGGGTTCCCCGATTTTTAACAACCAGCCCCAGGCTCCTGCTCTGGGGCTGGTTCCCAAAATACGGAGGACAAAATGACTAGGGGTCCCCCGTATTTTAAGAACCAGCCCCAGGCAAAACCAGCCAGCAGGGTAATGCCACAGCCGGGGGGAGACTTTTTATGCAAGTCCCCCCGGCCAAAGCATTCATCCCTACCGACCAGTCAGTGGGGACCCCCCCAATAAAGGGGTCCCCCCCCCTCCAGGACTTACCTGACCAGGCTGAAGCCTGGTGCTGTCCTTGATGCCCCTGGGCGGTGGGCATCGAGCTGATGGTATGGTGTAAAAAATAGAATAAAAACCATTGTCTTTTACTGGTGAACTATGAGTCCCAGCAAGCCTCCCCCGCAAGCTGGGACTTGGAGAACCACAAGTCCCAGCCTGCGGGGCATTAAAGTCGGCCGAGAAAGTCGGCTCCTGATTGGCCTGCTAGGCGGCCAATAGAATTCAGTCTGAGGAGAGGCGCCGAATATGAAACTTCAGCATCTCTCCTCAGCGCGATGCAGAGACAGCGCAGACAGCGGGGACCGGCGACAGCATGAAGATTACCTGGACTACATCGGATCAAGAGAAGACTTCTTCAGCGCAGGACCAGGTGAGTAGGATTTCCTTCCACAGCTCCAACATGGATTTCTTCGGACCCGGACACCGCCATGGACCTGGAGGACGACACGGACCGTCGACATGGACCTGGAGGACGACGCAGACAGCCGACATGGACGACACAGGACATCAGGACCAGGGCTACCTACGGGATCAAGAAAGGTAAGTATCAGTATGTATGTGTTATGTATGTATTAAACTTTTATTTTTCACGTGTGTCAGTGTGTTTATTTAACTCTTTCTTTTACTGTGGCACTACAAGACCCAGCGGGCCCTTTAATGCCCCGCAGGCTGGGACTTGTGGTTCTCCAAGTCCCAGCTTGCGGGGGAGGCTTGCTGTGACTCATAGTTCACCAGTAAAAGACAATGGTTTTTATTCTATTTTTTACACCATACCATCAGCTCGATGCCCACCGCCCAGGGGCATCGAGGACAGCACCAGGCTTCAGCCTGGTCAGGTAAGTCCTGGAGGGGGGGACCCCTTTATTGGGGGGGTCCCCACTCCCCCAGGGCCCCTGGCCAGGCTGACTGGTCGGTAGGGATGAATGCTTTGGCCGGGGGGACTTGCATAAAAAGTCTCCTCCCGGCTGTGGCATTACCCTGCTGGCTGGTTTTGCCTGGGGCTGGTTCTTAAAATACGGGGGACCCCTAGTCATTTTGTCCCCCGTATTTTGGGAACCAGCCCCAGAGCAGGAGCCTGGGGTTGGTTGTTAAAAATCGGGGAACCCCTATTTGTCGGGTTCCCTGATTTTTAATTACCGGCTCCAGGCTCTGTCAGCCTGTTGCTGGTTTCGGCTGTGGGGGGGACCCCACGCCGTTTTTTTTTTAAATTTATTTATTTTTCTATTTTTTTACACCGAAGCCTGCACGGATCTGACTGATCCGTGCAGGCTAAAACGCAAATACGACATGAAAATGGTGTTCTATTTTCCTGTCGTATTTGCATGCCTGTTTTACACCACTAAGCAGCCGTATTATCAGTACGGCTGCTTAGTAAATCAGAAACCACCATTCTTTTGAATGGTGATTTCTGTCGTATTCTATCGATGGTGTAGACATTCGTATTTGTAAATACAAATACGAATGTTCCATCTTTAGGACTACGAATTGTTGTATTTTTGGGATTGTAAATCCCGAAAATACAAATTCGTAAAAAAAAGGTGTATTTCTGCCTACGAATACACCTTTTTTCTACGAATCCATTTTGGTAAATGTCCCCCACTGTGTCTATTAAATTGAATAAAAGGCAGAAAAAGTGCCAAAGTGCATATCAATACAAAAATGTCCCCAAACATTACAGCAAAAAACACCGCACATCTATAAACACACATCTAATAAAAAAGAACATTAACCCCTTCACGACATTTGACGTATATATACGTCATGGCCGGGAAGTACTTCCCGACCATTGACGTATATATACGTCATGGCTTAAAACTGTCACTGCGTCTAGAGACGCAGTGACAGAGGGACGATGTCTGCTGTCCCTGACAGCAGACATGTCCGTGCATGCCCAGGGGGGGCGGCGATGCCGCCCCCCCGTCGGCGATCGCTGTGATTGGCTGTTCATTGTGAACAGCCATTCACAGCGTTTTCTGTGTCACCGGCGAATAACGTTCGCCGGTGACACGGGATCGGAGGTGATTGGTGCTGTAAAGTACAGCACCAATCACCGCGGGGTGTAAGGGTGACACTGGTGTCACCCCACCTCACCCCTCCCGCCCCCAAAGGCCGTGATTGGTTCGTCGGACCGACGGACCAATCACAGCCATGGAGGGGGGTTTAAACTAACGGTGACTGCACTGCAGACGCCATTCCGGTCTGGAATAGCGTGCAGTGCGGTCACCGTGCCCAGCTGCCGCCTATACTGACCAGAACCCATCCAAAATACTTACCTGATCATTGATATTGCTTATGCTTGTGACATCTTGTGACATCCTGTGACATCTTGTGCTGCTGCGATTTATTAGATAGAGAGAGAGTTAGAGAGAGAGAGATAGAGAGAGATAGAGAGAGATAGAGAGGCCTAGTGCTATATTTTGTGCTGCTGCAGTGTGATAGAGCTATAGATAGAGAGATAGAGAGAGATAGAGAGAGATAGAGAGAGAGAGATAGAGAGAGAGATAGTGACAGATTGTGCTATATATTTTTTATATAACTGAAAGAGATAGAGAGAGAGAGAGATAGAGAGGCCTAGTGCTATATTTTGTGCTGCTGCAGTGTGATAGAGCTATAGATAGATAGAGAGAGATAGAGAGAGATAGAGAGAGAGAGATAGAGAGATAGTGACAGATTGTGCTATATATTTTTATATAACTGACTGCTGCCCCCCCTTTTGTGCTGATCAGTATAAATTAACTGATCAGCAACTTTTTGGGGGCGCAGGTTTTTTTTTATATATAGATATACCTGTCAGTGCTGCTGCTGCAGTGTCATAGAGTGATAGATAGTGAGAGATAGAGAGATAGAGAGAGATAGTGACAGAGAGTGATAGAGAGTGCTAAATTTTGTGTCTGCTGCCCCCGCCTTTTGTGCTGATCACTATATCTGAGGTGATCAGCAACTTTTTGGGGGTACAGAGGTTTTTTTTTTTATATATACCTGTCAGTACCACCAAAGGTTGTGCACCTGCTGCCCCTCACTGGTAATCAGTGTCGCATCACTGATCACCTTTTTTTATTTTTTTGTGAGTGCTGTGGGGTCTTTTTTACATTTTTTTTTTTACACACACTGTGATTTTGTGTGTGTCCTGTGGCCACTGTGCGCTGATCAGTGACGTACATCACTGATCAGCTTTTTCGGCACAGGGTTGGTCTATTTTTTTTTTTTTTGGATCAAATTCCTGTTGCCTTTGAGCGCTGTTCAGTGACGGACGTTACTGACCAACATCTGTGCTCAATTTTTGGCGCAGGACCTTTTTTTTTTTTAACCCCTTCCATTTTTTTTTTTTTTAACCCCTTCCATTTTTTTTTTTTAACCCCTTCCATTTTTTTTTTTAACCCCTTCCATTTTTTTTTTTTTTGAACCCTTACATTTTTTTTTTTTTGTATTTTTTTTTTTCTGCACTACACACTACATACCCCCCGGGTTGAAATAAAGTTTGTACCCCCCCCTACACTATACACGTGTTGAAACATTTCACTACCAGTAACACAAAAATATAAATGGCATCCCAAATGTCATCCCAAATGTCGTCCCAGTCATCCAGGAGAATGTATTCGGTGGAGGAGGCATATGCCATGCTTGCCTCTGACTCTGACACAGCCAGTGAGGCAAGCGGGGAATTTGAAGGATTTGTCTTAAGCTCCTCTTCCTCCTCTGATGATGAGGGACCCCCTCAAAGACGCCCCCGTAGAGCAGCTGAGACCCCCCCCCAATAATTGATCTCGTATGGACCCCACCACCAGACAATTTTGAGCCCCAGGTTCCTGAGTTTTTGGCCATCCCAGGAATCCAATTTGATTCAACAGGTCTCAGAGAAATTGACTTTTTCAAATTATTTTTCTCTGATGATTTTATAAATTTAATGGTGGACCAAACTAATTTATATGCCCAGCAGTTTATTGCTCAAAACCCCACGTCATCATTTGCTAGGTGGACCCCTGTAGATGCAGTAGAGATGATGACGTTTTGGGGTCTGGTGTTACATATGGGCATAGTAAAAAAGCCACAAATTAGGCAATATTGGAGTACAGATGTTCTGTACAGCACCCCATTTCACCGTATGGCCATGCCCCGGGCTCGTTTTGAGGCAATCCATAAATTTATACATTACACCGATAATGCACAGTGCCCACCCAGAGATGATCCCACCTTTGACAGGCTATTCAAAGTCAGGCCGGTCATTGATCATTTCAGTGCCAAATTTGCAGAGCTATACATCCCTGATAAATGTATTAGTATCGACGAGTCCCTTATACATTTTAAAGGAAGGGTTAAATTCCGCCAGTACCTTCCCAGTAAGAGGGCAAGGTATGGCATAAAAATGTATAAGCTGTGTGAAAGCACCACAGGGTACACCCACAAGTTTAGGGTATATGAAGGGAAGGATTCAAGAATTGAACCACCAGAATGCCCCCCCTCCCTCGTAGGTGTTAGTGGAAAAATTGTCTGGGATTTAATGCACCCCTTCCTGGATAAGGGTTATCACCTCTATGTGGATAACTTTTACACCAGCATCCCCCTGTTTAAGGCCCTTGGTTCAAGAGGTACAGCAGCTTGCGGTACTGTGCGCAAGAACCAAAGAGGCCAAAGAGGCCTCCCCAAAAAATATGCACCGAAAATATGTTGTTGGTCAAATATAAGGACAAGAGGGATGTCCTTATACTGACAACAATTCATGGAGACAGTACCACCTCCATCCCTGTACGAGGTACCAGTACCCACACCTCAAAACCAAATTGTATCCTAGATTACAATAAGTACATGGGCGGAGTGGATCTTTCAGATCAGGTACTGAAGCCGTACAGTGCCCTGCGGAAAACAAATATCTGGTACAAGAAGCTGGCCGTGTATATCATCCAGATGGCACTGTATAACGCTTACGTGCTATTCCGTTCTACCGGCCAGAGGGGGACATTTATGCACTTTCAAGAGGAAGTCATAAAGAGCCTAACATTTGGGAATCAGCAGGCAGAGGGCCCCAGTACTTCTAGTACTGGCCCCCGTATTGTACCAGGGCAGCATTTTCCCAACGAAATCCCCTCCACTGCAAGAAAGGGCAGGACACAAAAAAGGTGCAAAGTTTGCTATAAAAAGGGAATAAGAAAGGAAACTATTTTCCACTGTGAAACTTGCCCCGACAAACCCGGCCTATGTATAAAGGAGTGTTTCAAAATATACCACACATCTATGGATTATTAGGTTCATCATTTCACCGTGCTTCGGGGGTCTTGCTAATGCCACATAGCACCCACCATTCATTCCACCAGAATCTGAGCTGCAAAAACCAAAAATCACTCCTTCCCTTCTGAGTCCTGCCATGCACCCAACTGGTATTTTTTGGTCACATGTGAGGCATTGCCGTACTCTGGAGAAATTGGGGCACAGATTTTGGGGTGCTTTGTCTCCTTCATTCCTTGTGAAAATGAAAAATTTTGAGCCAGAAGTACATTTTTGTGTAAAAAAATGTATTTTTTTCATTTTCACTGCCCAGTTGTACCAAAATTGATGAAACCCCTGGGGGTTTGAAATGTACACTATACCCCTAGATGAATTCCCTGAGGGGTGTAGTTTGCAAAATGGGGTCACTTGTGGGGGGGTTCCACTGTATTGGTAATGCAACATAGCACCCACCATTCATTCCACCAAAATCTGTGCTGCAAAATCCAAAAATCACTCCTTCCCTTCTGAGTCCTGCCATGCACCCAACTGGTATTTTTTGGTCACATGTGAGGCATTGCCGTACTCTGGAGAAATGGGGGCACAGATTTTGGGGTGCTTTGTCTCCTTCATTCCTTGTGAAAATGAAAAATTTTGAGCCAGAAGTACATTTTTGTGAAAAAAAATGTATTTTTTTCATTTTCACTGCCCAGTTGTACCAAAATTGATGAAACCCCTGGGGGTTTGAAATGTACACTATACCCCTAGATGAATTCCCTGAGGGGTGTAGTTTGCAAAATGGGGTCACTTGTGGGGGGGTTCCACTGTATTGGTAATGCAACATAGCACCCACCATTCATTCCACCAAAATCTGTGCTGCAAAATCCAAAAATCACTCCTTCCCTTCTGAGTCCTGCCATGCACCCAACTGGTATTTTTTGGTCACATGTGAGGCATTGCCGTACTCGGGAGAAATTGGGGCACAGATTTTGGGGTGCTTTGTCTCCTTCATTCCTTGTGAAAATGAAAAATTTTGAGCCAGAACTGCATGTTTGTGTAAAAAAATGTAATTTTCCATTTTCACATCCCAGTTGTACCAAAATTGGTGAAACCCCTGGGGGTTTGAAATGTACACTATACCCCTAGATGAATTCCCTGAGGGGTGTACTTTGCAAAATGGGGTGACTTGTGGGGGGGTTCCACTGTATTGGTGCTTTGGGAGTCTTGCTAATGCAACATAGCACCCACCATTCATTCCACCAAAATCTTTGCTGCAAAATCCAAAAATCACTCCTTCCCTTCTGAGTCCTGCCATGCACCCAACTGGTATTTTTTGGTCACATGTGAGGCATTGCCGTACTCGGGAGAAATTGGGGCACAGATTTTGGGGTGCTTTGTCTCCTTCATTCCTTGTGAAAATGAAAAATTTTGAGCCAGAACTGCATGTTTGTGTAAAAAAATGTAATTTTCCATTTTCACATCCCAGTTGTACCAAAATTGGTGAAACCCCTGGGGGTTTGAAATGTACACTATACCCCTAGATGAATTCCCTGAGGGGTGTACTTTGCAAAATGGGGTGACTTGTGGGGGGGTTCCACTGTATTGGTGCTTTGGGAGTCTTGCTAATGCAACATAGCACCCACCATTCATTCCACCAAAATCTTTGCTGCAAAATCCAAAAATCACTCCTTCCCTTCTGAGTCCTGCCATGCACCCAACTGGTATTTTTTGGTCACATGTGAGGCATTGCCGTACTCGGGAGAAATTGGGGCACAGATTTTGGGGTGCTTTGTCTCCTTCATTCCTTGTGAAAATGAAAAATTTTGAGCCAGAACTGCATGTTTGTGTAAAAAAATGTAATTTTCCATTTTCACATCCCAGTTGTACCAAAATTGGTGAAACCCCTGGGGGTTTGAAATGTACACTATACCCCTAGATGAATTCCCTGAGGGGTGTACTTTGCAAAATGGGGTGACTTGTGGGGGGTTCCACTGTATTGGTGCTTTGGGAGTCTTGCTAATGCAACATAGCACCCACCATTCATTCCACCAAAATCTTTGCTGCAAAATCCAAAAATCACTCCTTCCCTTCTGAGTCCTGCCATGCACCCAACTGGTATTTTTTGGTCACATGTGAGGCATTGCCGTACTCGGGAGAAATTGGGGCACAGATTTTGGGGTGCTTTGTCTCCTTCATTCCTTGTGAAAATGAAAAATTTTGAGCCAGAACTGCATGTTTGTGTAAAAAAATGTAATTTTCCATTTTCACATCCCAGTTGTACCAAAATTGGTGAAACCCCTGGGGGTTTGAAATGTACACTATACCCCTAGATGAATTCCCTGAGGGGTGTACTTTGCAAAATGGGGTGACTTGTGGGGGGGTTCCACTGTATTGGTGCTTTGGGAGTCTTGCTAATGCAACATAGCACCCACCATTCATTCCACCAAAATCTTTGCTGCAAAATCCAAAAATCACTCCTTCCCTTCTGAGTCCTGCCATGCACCCAACTGGTATTTTTTGGTCACATGTGAGGCATTGCCGTACTCGGGAGAAATTGGGGCACAGATTTTGGGGTGCTTTGTCTCCTTCATTCCTTGTGAAAATGAAAAATTTTGAGCCAGAACTGCATGTTTGTGTAAAAAAATGTAATTTTCCATTTTCACATCCCAGTTGTACCAAAATTGGTGAAACCCCTGGGGGTTTGAAATGTACACTATACCCCTAGATGAATTCCCTGAGGGGTGTACTTTGCAAAATGGGGTGACTTGTGGGGGGGTTCCACTGTATTGGTGCAACATAGCACCCACCATTCATTCCACCAGAATCTGTGCTGCAAAATCCAAAAATCACTCCTTCCCTTCTGAGTCCTGCCATGCACCCAACTGGTATTTTTTGGTCACATGTGAGGCATTGCCGTACTCGGGAGAAATTGGGGCACAGATTTTGGGGTGCTTTGTCTCCTTCATTCCTTGTGAAAATGAAAAATTTTGAGCCAGAACTGCATGTTTGTGTAAAAAAATGTAATTTTCCATTTTCACATCCCAGTTGTACCAAAATTGGTGAAACCCCTGGGGGTTTGAAATGTACACTATACCCCTAGATGAATTCCCTGAGGGGTGTACTTTGCAAAATGGGGTGACTTGTGGGGGGGTTCCACTGTATTGGTGCTTTGGGAGTCTTGCTAATGCAACATAGCACCCACCATTCATTCCACCAAAATCTTTGCTGCAAAATCCAAAAATCACTCCTTCCCTTCTGAGTCCTGCCATGCACCCAACTGGTATTTTTTGGTCACATGTGAGGCATTGCCGTACTCGGGAGAAATTGGGGCACAGATTTTGGGGTGCTTTGTCTCCTTCATTCCTTGTGAAAATGAAAAATTTTGAGCCAGAACTGCATGTTTGTGTAAAAAAATGTAATTTTCCATTTTCACATCCCAGTTGTACCAAAATTGGTGAAACCCCTGGGGGTTTGAAATGTACACTATACCCCTAGATGAATTCCCTGAGGGGTGTAGATTGCAAAATGGGGTGACTTGTGGGGGAGGTTCCTAACTTTTAGCACTTATGGTGCCTAGAAACCTACATGGTGCCTAAAAAAAAATCTCATAAAAAGGAGGCTCCAAAATCAAGTAGGTGCTCCTTCTATTATGAAGCCTGTGGTTTGGTCAACGTGCACACTAGGGCCACATATAGGATATTTTTGAAAACAAAAGAATTGGGGGAATCAATTTTTAGTCACATTTCTCTAGTAAAATCTACTGTATTCGTTAAAAAAATGTATTAAAATTGAAACTCTGCAAAAAAAAAGAAATTTTGAAATTTCACCTACACTTTGTTTTAATTCCTGTGAAACACCTAAAGGGTTAACAAACTTCCAAAATGCTGTTTTGAATACTGTGAGGGGTGCAGTTTTTGAAATGGCATCATTTATGGGGGTGTCTCACATACAAGTCCCTCAAAGTCACATCAGAACTGAACTGGTCCCTAAAAAAATCAGTGTTTGAAATTTTCATGAAAATTTGAGAATTTGCTATTCATATTGTAAGCCTCCTAGTGTCCAAAAAAATTAAAAGGAAGTTGAAATAATGATGGAAACATAAAGTAGACATATGGTCTATGTTAGTTATTAACTATTTTGAGTGGTATGATTATTTGTCTCACAAGCAGAAAATTTAACATTTTGCAAATTGCTAAATTTTCCATTTTTTCGAGATATTTTGGTATTTTTCACAAAAAAACACAGACTGTATCGACGAAAATTTACCACTAACTTGAAGTACAATGTGTCACGAGAAAACAATCTCAAAATCACTGGGATAAGTAAAAGCAAAAAAAAGTTATCCCCACTTAAGTGAGACATGTCAGATTTGAAAAAAAGGGCTCTGTCATGAAGGCACAAACTGGCTCTGTCATGAAGGGGTTAAAGCTATTGATTTACATACATATAAAAGGACTGCATCAAAGTTTAGATTCACAGCTGATTGAACAGCTTATTCAAAAGATAGTCCTCCAAGGACCCCTGCTGGGCAGAGGGGGAATTCCAGTTATCTGTAACAAAATCACAAATCACTATAACATCGTGCTAAATGATCACCAACATCAAAGAAAAGCACTAAGCCCCAGACTTTCATTTAACCCCATTGGCGATAGAGTTTTTAATGAAAAAATCCATTTGGATTCAAGTTGGAGGAGTTTTTTCCCCCGATCCCCTCCCCTAATGTTGGGGGGTACTTGATCAATAATTCTATATCGGAGAGAGCTTAAGGAATGCCTGGCCTCCATGAAATGCCGGGCCACCGGCTGCTCACTGTGGCCCTTTTCGATGGCTAACTTGATGGCATTTCTATGGGCTGCCATGCGCTCCTTAAAGCTTCTCTCCGTTTTCCCCACACCAGCCCGAAGCGTGGCGAGCGTAGCGTGCCCCGCAAGGTACGCGTCCTCCCAAGAGTTGATTCTATAAAGTGTGGCCAGTGCAGCGAGCCACCGAGCCCAAAGTGTGACGAGCGCAGTGAGCCCCGCAAGGGGCTGTGGAATACACGTCAAATAATCCATGTCCCCTCAAGGGGCTCGCTGTGCTTGCTACGCCACGGGCTCGCCACCTTTATAAATTCAACTCCACGCCAACGTGGATAGTGGGGGTATGAAAAGATGTGTGTTTATAGATGTGCGGTGTTTTTTGCTGTAATGTTTGGGGACATTTTTGTATTGATATGCACTTTGGCACTTTTTCTGCCTTTTATTCAATGTAATAGATACAGTGTATCACCTGTTTAACACAGGTGTCTTAATGAAACCTTCACACCCTCTGACAAGGAGGAGCTTTGTTCACTAGGATGTGGCTATATATTGCATGTTTGTATGAGAAAATTTATCCTGATGACGAGCATTAAACTCGAAAGATCTTGATGAAAATTGCGTGGTCATAATCCTTGTGAAAGACGTCGGAGTGCCGCCTAAAACGACCCTATATGTGCCACCCCTCGTTTGGGGTACGGCTGAGGATGCCACCTGGTGCAGCATACAGCAATTTCAAGCAAAGGGAGTGCCGGCTTTTTTCCCTGCATATTCAGCGTGACAGGCCTCGCCAGCCAGACACAGCAGCAAGGCACCCAGCTCCTATGTACCATTGAACATCGGATGTGACAACACGGTGAAGGTATACACACCACTACCATCACTGCATCTATCCCCTGCATACCATCATGGCAGAAGGGGGCGAAATTATTTCCTGTATCCAATTGGAGATTGGGGATCAGTTCAGCTATTCGGATGTAGAAGCTGAGAAAATTGTTCACAATCAATGTCTGCACGATACCATCCAATCCTCAAATGAGGAACTGTTTAAGGATTGGTACAGACTAAAAAAACGTGAAACAGACTATTTATACCACTGTATCTCACTATCCGACTACTATAAATGCAAAAAAATCCCCCGTGGGTTCCGTGTTAAAAATGTCCCAACAATTGGTCGACACAACGTCAACTTTTGCAAAAAATGGGTTGCCATTCTAAACAAGTGTTCGCTGGATCTAACACTGTTGGTAATTAAAGAGGCAACCAGAGAGTTAAACGGTGTACGGACTAAATTTAGCACCTTTGAGCAAACCCACAAGGACACTTTGGCAGCTGATACCTCTACGAATTGGATTGAGAAACTTCAAAAACAAATGGACACGTACCTGGCTGACTTGATCAAATTTAAAAAGAACAAATTTAATATTGTGTCAGAAGACTATGAGAAACAGAGGGTGTACCCTTGGTTGACCGGAGCACAGACGAGACCGCCGCGCTATGACAACAGGCGCTTCAGAAAGTTTCAACAGCGAGGTGATTCCTCCGATTCTTCTGCGGGCTTCAGCGGGAATGAAAGTGCTCCAGGTCCCTCCAGTGACACATATACCCCTTTAGGGGTCGACACCCGAGCCATTACCTCGGGAAAAAGAACAAAGCCTACACCAGGCGCGGCCGCCAGAACCAGAGGGGGAAGGGGAAGCCGGCGCCCTCCGAGGATTTAGTGTTCAGTGTCAGCGGGTGAGCTTTCTATTTTGAATAAGGGTTTATCGTTTGTGCCGTCGGGGACTTTTGATCCCTTTCAGTGGGAAATAGAGAATTACAAGCTTAATAGAACTCTCCGGTTAAAGGGACATTTTAATGATAAAGTACCTACTTTGCAGGACACTGTGATCCCTATCCCACCTAAGGTAAAGAACATTGCGCCTAGGTCGAAATTTGACCCCATTTTCCAGAATAGCTCAATAAAGACTTTCTCCCGGGTCATGTATAATGAAGTGTCTAATGATACAAGTTTTTGTCATTCTAATTTGTCCGTGTCTGAAAGTAGGGAGCTGACAGAGCTTCAGAAATGTGAAGATATAGTTATTCGCCCCTCAGATAAGGGGGGCTCGATTGTTATTCTTGATAAAGAATCCTATAAGGCTGAAATTTATGAACAACTGTCTGATCTGAACACATATTCAAGGTTATCTGTCAACCCTACTTTGAAATTTAAATGAGAGCTGGATAAAATATTGGCAGAGGCCGTCACCAGTGGCATTATTACAGCAAGCACTAGAAGTGCCCTTTCGGTACGGTGTCCAGTAGTTCCACTGCTGTACACGTTACCGAAGATACATAAATCTTTGGAGAAACCCCCGGGCAGACCAATCATCTCTGCCCGGGGTTCTCTCTACCAGCCCATCGCAGTCTATTTAGATCATTATTTACAACCTGTGGTTCAACATGAAATAACTTTTTTGAAGGATACAACCACCTTATTAAGAGCACTGCGGGACCTGAAAGGGTTACCAAGCACCTGTTGGTTGTGTACAGCCGATGTAAAAAGCATGTACACCAGCATCCCCCATGAAGAGGGGCTGCAGCCGGTACAGCAGCTGATTAGTGACAATCCCTGGTACTCAGGACCAGAGATTGCTTTTTTCATGCAACTGTTACGTCTTACACTCCAATGTAATTACTTTTATTTCGATGGACATTTTTACCTACAGCGAACGGGGTGTGCCATGGGATCTTCCGTGGCACCCTCGTTCGCCAATGGGTATATGTTCCATGTCGAAAAAGAAATGTTTTTCACGGATAGAGACATTATGGACAAAATACAATTGTACTATCGATATATCGATGATTTGATCATCATATGGGCCCTTATTCTGGTTGAAGCGGTAACGGCCGCATGCGGCCGTTCCGCCGATGTTTTCGGTCTGCGCATGTGCAGAGGCCACTCTGCGCATGTGCAGCCGAAATCGCCGTACACGTATTTTGTCCGCCGCAAAGGGGGTGGATAGGGGCGTGAGGGGCTACGAAGCCTCATTTGCATATGCATACGCCCCGCGTTTCATGGGCGTTCCCATGCAAACGCGGGGCGTACGCATGCTAATGAGGCTATGACGCGTGGGTACAGGGCGGGCATCTGACATCGCCGGATGTCAGCTGCCCGCCCCCATACAAGATTTCACACGGACAAGTGTCCGTGTGGTCTTGTGTTGCGGGACCTGGTGGAGCGTGCGGCCCTGCATTCGATGTTCGGCAACCATCGAATGCAGGGGCTGCTCCCACCATGGAGGAGGCGTATCCCCGTCCACAATCATGCGGATCGCCACATGGCCGCGTACGGACGGCCGTGGCGATCCGTATGGAAGGCGGGGATTCGTCTGGTGCGGTCGGAGCCGCATATGCGGCTCCGGCCGCACCGATCAGAATAAGGGCCATGGTCTGGTACTGAAAAAGAGCTCAGTGAAATTTTTGTCAAACAAAACACTAGGTCTCATCCCATTAAGTTCACATTTGTGATTGATTCTAAAGAAATTAACTTTCTGGATGTAAGGATACAGTTGCTCTCAGGGTCCATTATTACCAATTTGTTTACTAAAGACACTGACCGCAACAACATTCTTCATCATTAAAGTTACCATCCCGCTAGAATGAAAGCAGGTTTGCCGTACTCGCAGTATCTGAGAGTGCGTAGGATTGTCAGTGAAGATGAAGAAGTAGTGAAGCAGTTTGCGGTATTAACTAAGAAATTTGAGGAAAGGGGTTATCCCCGCGAGAACCTGTTTATTCAGCAACAGAAGGCTTTAAATGTCCCCAAAGAGAAATTGCTAAAGTCCCGAAATAAAAGAGTACATGACAACTATATTCCATGGGTTAATCATTTTAACCCAAAAAGTGATATGATCCTGACTTAGACTCACTCACCAATGCAAGGGTTATGCAATGTTTCTCTAGGGGGCGCAACCTCAGAGACCTCCTGGTTAAAGCAGATGTGACAGATAAGAAAGAAGCCAGGGGGGTTATCATCGTAAGCATGACAACAGAAGCATGAGTTTGACTGGAGTTTGGACTGGATTTGGACTTACACCCGCACATGGCATCATTTTATTTTTCACCAATTACCATCTCTCTCAGCCTCTAAGCCGATGAAAGCTATGTATTTTCTTTGTTTACTGTCTCTTTACAATGATTTGTACCATGTACCTCCGTAACCACTGTTTGCAAAGCCTGTATGCTGTACCATCACTAGTTGCACACCCGTTGAACAACAAGCTGGCAGGGTGTGCCAGCTTTGGAAGAAAAGTGCTGCATCCGGTTGAACTCATGCTTCCGTTGCCATGAAAATAATATTATTACTGCTGCCTTTGAGCAGCATGATCAAGATGGCGCCGCTGATGGCTGCCTAGGAGCTGTGCAGCTCAGCCAAATATGTTCCATGTGTGATAACTGTACTGTCTCTCTGCTTGTATTGTTACCTACCTGGCTGTTTCTGTGACCAGTGGCGCCGCTGATGGCTGCCTAGGCGCTGTTCAGCTTGGTGGGTATGTGCTCCCTATGTGATAACTGTACTTAATGTTACCTTCCTGGCTGTTGCAGCGACCAGTGGCGCCGCTGATGGCTGCCTAGGCGCTGTGCAGCTCGGTGGGTATGTGCTCCCTATGTGATAACTGTACTTAATGTTACCTTCCTGGCTGTCGGCAGCGACCAGTGGCGCCGCTGATGGCTGCCTAGGCGCTGTGCAGCTCGGAGGGTATGTGCTCCCTATGTGATAACTGTACTTAATGTTACCTTCCTGGCTGTCGGCAGCGACCAGTGGCGCCGCTGATGGCTGCCTAGGCGCTGTGCAGCTCGGAGGGTATGTGCTCCCTATGTGATAACTGTACTTAATGTTACCTTCCTGGCTGTTGCAGTGACCAGTGGCGCCGCTGATGGCTGCCTAGGCGCTGTGCAGCTCGGCGGGTATGTGTTCCCCACATGTAATGTCTTAATGTAATGTATGTAATGCCTTCACCCCCCCACCTTCATCCCTGCTTGATGCTGCACTGTAAATCCACAAAAAATTCCTAGTGTGCGCAAGCATACATGGCCAATAAAGTTGATTCTGATTCTGATTCTGATTCTGATACCACGCAGAATGGGGTGTTTTAAATGCCCCAACTGCGTGTGGCTATATGCTCAGTGGGAGCTCCTTCAAACACCCTATGTCGGGAAAAACCATCCACATTAGATACTATTTGACATGTAGTTCCACACATGTGGTCTACCTGATTACATGCCCCTGTAGCAAGTGCTACGTGGGGAAAACGGAGAGAAGCTTTAAGGAGCGCATGGCAGCCCATAGAAATGCCATCAAGTTAGCCATCGAAAAGGGCCACAGTGAGCAGCCGGTGGCCCGGCATTTCATGGAGGCCAGGCATTCCTTAAGCTCTCTCCGATATAGAATTATTGATCAAGTACCCCCCAACATTAGGGGAGGGGATCGGGGGAAAAAACTCCTCCAACTTGAATCCAAATGGATTTTTTCATTAAAAACTCTATCTCCAATGGGGTTAAATGAAAGTCTGGGGCTTAGTGCTTTTCTTTGATGTTGGTGATCATTTAGCACGATGTTATAGTGATTTGTGATTTTGTTACAGATAACTGGAATTCCCCCTCTGCCCAGCAGGGGTCCTTGGAGGACTATCTTTTGAATAAGCTGTTCAATCAGCTGTGAATCTAAACTTTGATGCAGTCCTTTTATATGTATGTAAATCAATGTCTTTAATGTTCTTTTTTATTAGATGTGTGTTTATAGATGTGCAGTGTTTTTTGCTGTAATGTTTGGGGACCTTTTTGTTTTGATATGCACTTTGGCACTTTTTCTGCCTTTTATTCAATGTAATAGACACAGTGTATCACTTGTTTAACACAGGTGTCTTAATGAAACCTTCACACCCTCTGACAAGGAGGAGCTTTGTTCACTAGGATGTGGCTATATATTGCATGTTTGTATGGGAAAATTTATCCTGATGACGAGCATTAAACTCAAAAGATCTTGATGAAAATTGCGTGGTCATAATCCTTGTGAAAGACGTCGGAGTGCCGCCTAAAACGACCCTATATGTGCCACGCCTCGTTTGGGGTACGGCTGAGGAAGGCACCTGGTGCAGCATACAGCAATTTCAAGCAAAGGGAGTGCCGGCTTTTATATATATATATATATATATATATATATATATATATATATATATACATATATATATATATATATATAAGCTGTGGGGGTTGCTGCGGCACAACAGGAGACTGGGCTGTTCAAATGAAAATTTAATGTGGTATGACACACATCACGTGCCCGACGTTTCGGGGTCTATCATGCCCCGTTTTCAAGGTGAGAGAAAACAGCTTCTACCCATACCTAGCTGATGGCACCGGAGCAGCAGTGAACAGCTAGAGAGGAGTGCCGGACCATCCACCATCCACTATATATATATATATATATATATATATATATATATATATATATACAAACAAACCAATAAGAGGCGGCACTCCAAGGATTTTCAAATGGCTTTTAGTGATGAAACAAAGACATCACTAAAAGCCATTTGAAAATCCTTGGAGTGCCGCCTCTTATTGGTTTGTTTGCATCGTCTGTTTGGAGGGCACCGAGGTTCAGTGCATGGAGAGGGGAGAGTGCCGGACCGTACCCAGCTGTTGGATCCACAACTGTGGAATCTCTCCGGATTTGGTGCAAAATAAATTGTATTAAAGCATAACAAGCAAACATGCAGAAATCAGGTCATAGATGTCAACAGTTTCGGGGAATAATCCCCCTACTCAGGACGACCAACAGGGTAGTAGGTGTGCAGAATTACAAAAACAAGAACCTATATATATATATATATATATATATATATATATATATATATATATATATATATGACTTAGGGGGGGGGGCGGCCAAAAATGGTGTGCCTAGGGGCGGCTTACCCCTAAATTCGCCCCTGGGTAGAGAGCTCTGTAATGTGTCAGTGAGGAAGATAGAGAGCTCTGTAATGTGTCAGTGAGGAAGGATAGAGAGCTCTGTAATGTGTCAGTAAGGTAAGGTAAAGAGCTCTGTAATTTGTCAATAAGGTACTGTAGGATAGATAACTCTGTAAAATATCAGTAAAGAAGGGTAGAGGCACTGTAATATATCAGTGGGGTGGTGTAGAGAGCTCTGTAATATTTCAGTGAATAAGGGTAGGGGCACTTTAATGTGTCAGTGGGGTGGTGTAGAGAGCTCTGTAATATATCTGTGAATAAGGGTAGGGGCACTTTAATGTGTTAGTGGGGTAGGGTAGAGAGCTCTGTAATATATCAGTGAAGAAGGATAGAGTGCACTGTAATGTGAGGTAGTGTAGAGAAGTCCAATGTGACAGTAGAGTGCTCTGTAATACTATATTATTACTATTATTATTATTTTTATTATATTTTATATTTATCAGGGGTCACAAGTGGTACGCATCACCGTACATATAGAACACATTAGAACAGTACAGGGTACACAGAACTAGACATAACAAAATTAAAGCACAATTCTTAGTACACAATACAGCTGAGATATAGGGAAGTAAATGAGAATAGATGCAGGTATAGATTGTAGAAGAGTGCTGTGAGAACAGGAGGGAAGAGGACCCTGCTCTAAGGAGCTTACAATCTAGAAGGAGGGGGAGACAGACAGGTGACATGAGGTGCAGGTAAGGAGACCTGAGGCAAGAAGTGAGCAAGTAAGGAGACCAGAAGGCAAGAAATGAGCATGGTAGGGATGGTCAGGACATAAGGCAGCAGATAGAGAGAATGGGCAAAGTAGTCCTCTCCCTCCTCCTATCCTCCTCTCCCCCCTCCACCTGCACCCTTTACTCCTAACATCCCTGCACTGTGGCCCATGCCACAACACACCCTGCTAGGGGGCAGAAAGCATGCAGAGTGAATAGGTATACCACAGGATTGAGGAAGTTAATGTAGCGTCAATATAGAGAAAAGAAAAATAAGTACAGAATTAGGGTAGGTAGTGTGAGAAACAGGTGTAGAGGGACATATACAGTGCAGAGATAACTGATGTGGAAGCAGGCACACTGAAATGGTTACAGAGAAAATGTGGGTACTTGTGTACTAGCACGGCACCCCGATTATTAGTCGCCCAATTTTTTAATCGAATCGCATCGCATGCCATACACCTGATGGCATACGATGCAACGCGATTTTTAACTCATATTCGATATTAAATTATATAAGCACCCTTATGGGTGCTTTTAAGCACCCTAATGGGTGCTTACAATGGTTAAATGCACCCTCACGCCACCCCCCAAGTATAAACGTGAACCCGAAGCGTGGCAAGCACAGCGAGCCTGCGAGGGGCGGCGATACGCGTCCTACGACCTTTTCATACCCCCGCTATCCACGTCGGCGTGGAGTTGAGAATAGAAAGTGTGGCGAGCGCAGCGAGCCACCAAGCCCGAACTGTGGCGAGCGCAGCGAGCCCAGCGAACGGCCGCGGATACCTGTTAAGCCCGCGAGGGGACGCGGATACCTGTGAAGGTATCCGCGTCCCCTCGCGGGGCGTGGGGGTACATTTAACCATTGTAAGCACCCATTAGGGTGCTTATACAATTTATAATCGCATCGCATTGTACGGCATTGTATGCCTCACAAGATCTCACCTCCATACTTTCTCTTGAGGCGTACTTCCCTACTCTGCTGTCCCCTCTTCCTTGTACTCTGTTGTGGGAGGTAAAGGGGAGGGTGTAGGGGGCCTTTGGGGAAAGCAGGGATCTTGCCCACCTCCCCGGTTGACTTGAAGGACCACACAATGGCCCTTATTCTGGTTGGTGCGTACTTTCCCGTATACTTTCGGATGGCGTTTTTTAGCCGTCTGCGCATGCGTGGGGAACGCTATGCGCATGTGCCACGCATGGCCTCCGTACTCGTTCTCACTAATACCGTACAGAAATGTGCACCGCAATCACTCGGGAAATATGGGCGTGTTATGGGCGTCATTCGGAATGACACAGGGGCGTACTTTCAAAGTGGGCTAAACTGGGCGGAAACATGGGCGGACACGGGGGAGTACACTTATTTTGGTGGGCGTGCATTCGGACAGCACGCCGAATGCACGCGAACAAAAAGGCAAGAAATGTGCGGTGTCCATAAGCAAGTATTGCTTTGCGGACACCACTCGGTCATGCGCTAGGCAATCGGAACGCCTAATCAGGACGGACGCACCTCAACCAATGTCAGCTGAACACAATACAATCACCTACTTTACTCATTACTTGTTAATTACACGCTTCTCACTGCTTCAATTGGACCCATTGCAGCTTAAATGGAACATTACTAAGCACACACATATATGCTGCACTTGTCACACACTTTTACACTGCAAATAATGAACCCAACTTAATAGTAATAATACAAATACACATGTCACTTCTACATGTATCAATTAAACCACACATTTGGGGGAAACAAAAAAACATTTATTAAAGGAACTTATAAAATAAATTAGAAATCGCAACAAAATAAAAGGTACCATAGCAGGAAGACAATGAAATAATATATACAAAATCCATGTATTATAGACATACATAGGCACAGCAGAATCATTAGGAACACATCAGGTGGCTTCACAACAAAAGTAGAGCACCAACACTTCAAGTACAGCACACAGTAATGGTAGCCGAAACAGGGTAACAGGGGAACCAAACATGACATTCGAAGCGAGGGCAAATGTGGGTACCCTCGGCACGGAATTGGACACAGGAAGCTGACACACACAGCTCAATGAAAGATTTGGGAAGACATAAGGGGGGAGATTAATGTGGACACAAGTTCATTTGCAGGCACGTTTGCCCCTGGCAGGCTCCTTGCCACGTGCAGCAGCTCTTCGGCCACGGCCACGGTCAGATGGTGGCCCAGGTGGAGCACATGCTGGGGAGGGGGTGGATCTTCTTCCCACTCTGGCAGCAGGGAGTGCTGATGTTGGTAATGCACCAGAAACGGATGCTATTAGGACCCTATTACTGGCAACTAGCTCCACCATAAGATCATTATGGCGGAGGAGGAGTTCATTTTGCCGCAGGGCTTGATCAGCCAGCACCTGCAGGCTAGCAGCAATAGATTGCTGGGTGGCACTCATAGCCTGCAGGCTATCAGCGATACTCTGCTGGCTGCTGATCAAACCCTGCAACATCTCCTCGGTCCTACGCACCCGCTTTGATGCCGACTCTCCCTGCTGCTGAATATTCCCAAGCACATGCCCCCACGTGGCCAATTCAGCCGCGGACATTGGCTGCTGCTGCTGCACGGGCCTGCTACTGGGGCCAGGTGGCACAGACTCCTCAACCTCCTCAAGAGATGCTTGACCAAGCGGTGGGGATGCTGGTGAGAGAGAACATTACAATTACAACACATTCCCTGCCAAATTAGAACCATCTACTTATGGCATGGCAAATAATTACCTTCAAGCAAAGAAGCCATGACTTCCGCTGGGGCCTGGCTGTCCATGGTGCTCACCCCCCGGACCTCCTCCACTGCAATGCAGCACTCTGCCATCTCTTCCAGGGGGGTGAGCTGCAGCTTTGATGGCATGGGGCCAGCCCCAGAGGTGTGGCTGTGTTCCCACCGCTGGGTCAATTTCTTTTTGAGGTTAGTTTTGAAGTCGTGCCACCTGCAATCAAAGTGTACATATTAATACATGTCACTCATGTTTGCTGTAGCACCCATTGCAATCTGAAACATAATACAACATGTGCCTCCTGACACCAAACTTACATTATATTAATTTTCAAAAACAACCCTTAGTAGATACACTTACACTCACCCTCCAAAAACTATCAATTAAATGACATGGCAAACATGTCTGTGCCTCCAAGCAACGTGACCGCCCATTGACCAACTCCATCTTATATCTAATGTAAACATTACTGGTCTTGTACTGCTCAAATGTAACACACATGAATTTGCCTCTTCTTAACGTGCTCCGTCTCACGAACTTGTGGAGCCACGGCATTAATCTCCGCCGTTATGTCCTCCCAAATCTTCCATCTCCTTGTGTGTGTCAACCGGTCCTGTGGACACTCGATCCAATCTCGTGCGCGGGGCACCAGGATGGCCAGCTCCTGCGCTTCAAATGCCATGTTTCTGGTGGTTGGTTCCTCTGTTGCCCTATTTCGGCCACGGCCACTGGCACCGCCACTACCACTGGCACGGCCACTGCCACGGCCACGGCCACCTGTCGCTGTACTTGAAGTGCTGGACAGGCTACTCTGTTGGGAAGCCACCTGCGGTGTTCCCAATGATTCTGCTGAGGCTGAAGATGGGCCAGCTGCAGCTTGGCCAGATGTGGATGGCCCAGCAGGCTGCTCTTCTGCCCCTGGCTGGTCTGTGCTGAGGGGGACATAGCTGGTGCTGGACTCCATGCGGGCAAATAGTTCCTGCCACTCCTGCTCTTCCTCAGATTGAGCTGCAGACATGTGTGCAACAACATTGCATTTCTCTAACACACCTTTTTATACTATTTCTGTAATTGGCGTACATCAGCGACACCCTGCGTTCCGTACGGCCGCGTTCCGTACGGCAGCGTCAACCGTGCGGCACATATGCCACGCCCCTAGCTGCGGAAAATATTTTTCAAAAAACCAGGCAAACTTAGTAAGTCTGATTTAGTAGGTAAAGGCAGATTTCAACACCAATGCCCAAATAAAACTGAGGACAGACATGAAATGTATATGTGAATGTACATCTGTACTGAGCACTTGTTTGGTATGTACTACAAATGACAATACCCATTCCATATGTAAATCCAGTCCACCACTTAGGCAATAGTAATCAGTGCTAGCATCCAAATCACATGTGAAAGGTCTCCAAATTCAGCCTTGATGCTAGCTACTTTTCATTCAACATCTCTAGTGTGGCCCAGTAGAAGGTAAGTGTACACATGGCAGCATGGCCTAATATTTGGAAAAGGTCTGGCACTATTTGCTATGTTTCTGCTGCACAGCTTTCACTATAAAAAAGCTGTTTAGTACCTTGTTGAGTTAGGTGTAAGTGGCAAGTGATGCTGACTATTTCACCTGTTGCTTATACCCATGTTTGGTGAATGTAATAGATTATATATAATGGGTTCCAATCTTATTTTACACTGTCTGTTTATGAGATAGTAAGTAATGGCATGGTCTGCTAAACTATGCAAAGGTACAGCAAGTGTGGGTTTGCGATGCAATGGGTTAGCCGTCTGTTCTGGCGCATACACGCTGTTAGTGTAAAAATGAACAATAAAGTTAATACCAAATAACAATCTTAACAACCAATTACAGTCCATGATTGCTTGTGGTGCCCCATTGGGAAAATGGCGACCTCCCATCGTGCAGCACCATTCTGTACTGCTGAGCTAAGGGTCCTGGTGTCTGTAATGGAGACCAGGCTAGGGCGTGCGGGGCCCTTTATTACAAATGCCCAAAAACGCCAGGCCTATCGTACAGCCCGCAGACGGATCTTCGCACGCACACAGGTGCGGAGGTCCGTGGCACAATTGGAGCGAAGGTGGTCAGATCTGCGGCGCCGGCAACCTGAGCTACTGCAACGCCTCAGGCTACAGATCGCAAGATGTGAGTTTTAATGCAAATATTACATATTAACCAGTGAATGTTTTTAATAGATTATTTCAGTTAATGTGGGTAAATGGCTGGTAATGATTAGAAAAATCATTCACTATATATGTGTGACTTCCTGTTTGAGATGCTGTAATGTAGGTATATGTATTTTTTTTTAGGGAATGATGCATGTAAAAATCATGTGCCTTCATTAACACTCTTCATTTTTTGTTTTTTTTACAGCACGTGAACGCGCAAGACAGGCCCGGGAGGAGGCCGAGGAGGAGCAGGGCCGGGAGGAGGTGCCAGAGGAATATATTGTGGAGGAGGAGGCTGCAGAGGTGGTTGTGGAGGAGGAGGCTGCAGAGGTGGTTGTGGAGGAGGAGGCTGCAGAGGTGGTTGTGGAGGAGGAGGCTGCAGAGTTGGTTGTAGAGGAGGAGGCTGCAGAGGTGGTTGTGGAGGAGGAGGCTGCAGAGGTGGTTGTAGAGGAGGAGGCTGCAGAGGTGGTTGTGGAGGAGGAGGCTGCAGAGGTGGTTGTAGAGGAGAAGGCTGCAGAGGTGGAGTTTGCAGAGGAGGAAGTGGGAGAGGAGGTGCTGACGGAGGAGGATGCCTGTGAGGTGCAGGTGGCTGAAAGTGGTAGGTATACATAATGCATCACTAATAATTTGTAGACCAATTATTTGTAATGTAGCACTGCAGAATCAATTGTGTATTACTATAGTATTCAGTAAAAAAATAAAGTGGGTAACAACATACACACTTAGGGGTTAGATAGGGTGACCAAGTCATCCATTTCATCCGGGACACATCTTAATGACACAGGTTCGGGGGATGGCTTTCAGCACCATTGAAACTGCCACAGATCCTGTGTAGTTAATCTGTATCCTGGATTAAAGGGATGAGTTGGTGACTTTAGGGTTAGAGGGCCCTGCTGCAAGCGTGCAATCTGTAGCCTCATATAGGTGATTAGAGTTTATAGTGGAATGTTATTTCTAAACAAGATTAAGTATGGCATAAATGGACAGGCGTGGCTTATAATGGAGTCACACAGGGCCGGTCTAAGGCTTCTCATCACCCTAGCCAAAAGTTCAAACTACTGCCCTCTCCCCCCCCCCCCCCCCCCCCCATAATGCCACCAATAACCATATTCCAACATCAATGCATACTTGCCTAACATTCTGTAATGGCAGGGAGCCTCCCACAATTGAATGGTCTGCCCAGCCCCTCTGGTAGTTGAGAAAGACCCCTGTTTTCTCTGGAGGCCCCCAGCACCCTCCCCTTTGCCACCCACAACAAAGTACAGGAAGAGAAGGTAGCAAAATAAGAAAGTATGCCTCAAGAGGAAGTATGGAGGTGAGGTCGTAGATGTTCCACAGCAACCTCCTGCATTAAGTACAACAAGGATCCTCACAGACATCCTTGATTTTTCCCTAGGCAGACTTGGTGGTGCCCCCCTAGATCCTGGCACCTTAGGCAGCTGCCTAAAGCTGGCTAGTGGTAGAGCCGGCCCTGTAGTCACAAGTGGTCAGTGCCCCTGGGCCCTCCCCTAGCTAGCCACCCCCTGTGGTTGGAATGTATTTTTGCTAACATAATTGTTGGTTGATTTTGTCTTAATAATGATTTTGTGCATGGGAGTGGGTTAGTGATGCAGCTTCACCGAACTGGCAATATGACAATGATTTATGGAGCAGACCATCAGCAGGCAAGCCATGCTTGATTGCACAAATGTACTGTGCATTCCTGAGATTATTGTATTGATGTATGACTATGTTAAATGTATGCATGATTATCATTACTAATTGTACCCTTTTTAACATGCCCACAGATGAGCCACCCTAAGCAGATGAGGGTATCCGTGGGGCCCTTATACGAGTGAGGACACACATGCAGCTGGCCCTTGCAGCTATACAGGACCTCACGGACCTGCTAACTTAAATTTTGTTTAATATTTGAATTAAAAAAAAAATAATTAATAATAAATAGTTGCCAATAGTTCGAAGTTGTCTGTGTGTTTTTTTTTACATTAAACAGTATATGTGTAAATTGTTTAGATTATTTTAAATTTGTAAAATGTACATACTGTATATAGATTTATGTTAGGTTCACATGATGTAAGGGTTAATGTGTGTAATGAATGTAGTAGGAATGTGTTTCAGTATATATTAGGATTTAATTGATTCAAATAGATAACAATCCCTTTTTAATCAGGTTGCCTAATTGCATAAGTGGATCATGTGATCGCTGTGTGTGCTCAGAGAAATAGTGTTGTATTTAGCGTAAATACTCCGCATCAGTGCGTATGGCCAGATTCCCGTCCGTTCTGACGTGGTAAGACCGTGCTTACGCTGTAAGACCATGCAGAATCTGTACGTGTCCACCGCACACGCAAGGTTTTTATGTCGTCCGTACACACGCCCTGTTTTTAAAGAGTGAGTCCGTCCGAATGCGGAGGACACGTGGGCGTTTCTACGGACGATGCCCGCACGCCACCGCACAGCGTGGCGTGCGGCCCGCACCGTAAGAATTCGGGAAAGTACGCACCGATCAGAATAAGGGCCAATGTTTTAGCCTCCCTGCTATTACAGAATGTTAGCCAGGTATGCCTTAAGGGATTGGAAAGTGGGTATTGGTGGCAGTATGGGGGGGGGCAGTTAGTTGAAGTTTTGCCTGGGGTGTCGAGAAGCCTTACACCGGCCCTGCATAAATGTTTATTAAGTCGCAAAACATCACTCCCCTGTGCAGACGTGCTTGGGAGTGATCAAACCAGAATAACATCCTCGATGTGTACAAAGAATGCAAATGACTTGCCACTTTTGATGCATCCTGATCTTAGAGGGTTAAGAGGGATCTGTGGAGAGTTAACCACAAAGGATAAAAAAAAAAAATGAAACTGTCATGTTATATGTAGTCCAGGGTTGCCGACTTTGAAAAAATCCTCTCCGGGAGAAGCCCGGAGAGGAATCTGGCATTTCTCGTTTTGGGGGCGGGGCTTAACTGTGACGTCATTAAGCCCCGCCCCCATTACAAGAAATAGCCGAAATATCAGTTATCCATGGAGGGGGCGGGGCTAAAACGTCACGATTGTGCCATTTTAGCTCCGCCCCCTCCCCTGAGACCCGCGGATTGCGGCATATAAATGCCGCGATCGGGGGGCTCAGTGGGGGTCCCCCTGATTCCGGGAGGGTTGCCCACCCTTCCGGGGGCCGGGAGGAAGGACCCGATTTTTGGGAGACTCCCGCAAATTCCGGGAGGGTCGGCAACCCTGATGTAGTCACACTGATGGCCGCGGAGCACCTCCAGAAGCCCTCAGGGTGTCAGTCACCCTGCGAGCAGCGAGCAAAGGCTAGCCTTCGCTCTCTGCCTTTGGGCGGACGATTTGCGCATGCGCACAGCATACCATGTGCATGCGCTTTCGTTCAATAATCTGAGGGGTATGAATTGGCCCATATAGCTCTAATGCCCCTCAGTATTGTTTATTTGTCAGTGATTGCTATTACTGCCTAATTAATTCGCAAATCAATAAAAGTATTTATTAGGAAATAGAAAAAAAATATTGATTCTGAGCCAGTCCGCCAGTCTGATTCCCTTCTGAGCATGTGTAGAAATACATGAGCACTGCACCTGGAGCACGAGCTAGAGGATTCGGGTACAGATTCTGTAAAATATTATAAACAATACATGTTCTTAAATAAATAAATCAATAAATAAAAGGCTATATTATACACTAAACAAAAATGCTTTGTTTATAGCTATTTCTTTATCCAGGACCAGATTATAGGGAGGGCAGACATGGCGATCTCCCAGTGCCCCCATATATTGGGGGTCACCCATCTGCTGCAGATTGTCTAACATGTTTAACACCACATGTATTGCTGACAGCCAGTTCATGTCATGGAAGATGCCTGAAAACTCTAATCAAAGAAAATCTAGCAGATTCCCCCTTTTGTCGAAGAACTACACAAGCTACTGTTTCAAGTTGCACCCGCTCTTTAATACAGTTGCCCTTGCCAGAGTGCTTCCTGGATCAAACTGCTAAAGCTTTGCCATGAAAATTATGTATTTTTTAGTATTCTCTTGCACAGTTCTGAAACAAGTCAGAAGTGGAATATGGGCCCTATTCATGTTTGTGTCACTCCTGAGGTTTTCATCTGACCTGATCTTGGTGTGGCTGTGGGGCTGGAGAGAAGTGGAATGATGGAAGCTTGATGGGATTTCTCAGGATATATGGTAGACCCTCGCAGGGAGTATCTGAGCATGGAGCTGGAAGGCGTGGCCTGATTAGCGGAGAGTTCTGGAGTGCGACAGGTAAGTCCCAACACAAGTTCAAAAACACTAAATTATTAGGCATTAATTTTAAAAGGTCATCTAGAGGTTTGGGTAAGGCGCCAAAGCCAATGCTCAATCCCAGTCTGCAGCTGTTTCAAGGGGATACTCTACCCCTTTAAAATGTTAAACCAATACTCAAAGACTGAAATCAGCGCTAGTGGAATTGACACAATTTATTAAACGACGCAAATAACATATAAACACATATAATGGTATCAAATAACACTGGTCTGTATCACAATAAAATGAATAACTAAATCATAATGCTACTTATCGAAAATTACACAGACACATCTTATTTAATTAACCAATGCTAGCTTTCTTATTAGATGCAGTCCTGATTTAAGTAGTAAGCCAGTAAAGGCGCCTACAGTATTCTATTCCTGACTATATATCAACATGTATGCAATTCTGCAAAAAGGATTACTGGAAGTAGTTTTCTACTTAGCATACAACTGTGTATAGATTAGTATTCAACATAAGCTGTTAGGCTTTTGACCCAGCCAAACTGTATATTACTAACCACAGTTCTCATCCAAGCATGACATGTTAATATTCAATAGAAAACAGTTTCGGCTTCATGTAGCCCGTTAGTGTGAGTTAATTGCACATTTGATAAGCCAGAATTAATTAGCACAGTATGTAAGATAGAGGAAGCAATTGAACTGATACCTTAGTGCTAACTATAAAAATTCAGCCCATGGTGCCACACAAGAGAGCATTCACTGTTACACAAATTACATATAGCAAGAACAGAGAAATGGTGACACCCACTGGTGAATTTTTATATAACATGTAATAACTCACAATAAAATTGTTGAGCATCAACATTTTTGAACACAGTACAAAGTGAAAGAAAGTTGTAGTCCTTTTTCTAAAAAAGCTCAAACAGAAGGAGTCAGTACAATTGTTAGGCAGAAGATCCACCGCCGCTACCTGTGTCCCCGCTCTGGCAGCACTGCTGTTAGTGACAGTGCTGGACAGGGCCGGTGCTAGGGTGTTCGGCGCCCTCCTGCAAACTATAAATTTGCGCCCTCCTATACTTTAGAAAGAGACAGCAAGTAACAAATCTGGACGCTGAAAAAAAGCTATATAATGCCCGTAGTGCCACATCATGTGCCCAGTAGCATCAGTGTAGTAACTATACATTTTGGTTCCCTGTGCCAGAAAAGGAATTAGGTCCCTGTACCTCCTGCCACCCATACATACATACATTCATACACACACACACACACACTGAATACAGGGCGAGTGCGCACTGTGCCACTTATGAACATTGTTCCAGCTAGAGCTCCTTATGCACGATGTGCCAGGTAGAGCCCTTAGACACCCTGCGCTCGATAGATCTTCTATAGAAATACTGCACCAGCACTAAGCACATCATAATGTCCATTACACTTTATGCCACACATCGTAATGCCCATGACACTTTATGTTTCACATCGTAATGCCCTTTACATATTATACCACACACCATAATGGCCATTACACGTTATGCCGCACACACTGTAATGTTTATTAGACATGCCACACACCGTTATGCCCATAACATATTATGCCACATAAGTTCAGCTTACCTACACACTCATTGCCAGGAGTTAAATGCTCGTTGCCAGGGATTACTTGCTCCTCTCCAGGGGCTTTATGATTGCTACACGCTAGTTGCTTTGGTGGTTTACATGCTTGTTGCCAGGGGAGTTACATTCCTATGGATGCAGAGGCACAGCATGCCAGCGCTCCTGGAATCAGCACTTCCTGGTAGCGCTAGGCACCCTGACAGAGGTGCCTCACTCCACTATTGTGGCGGACATTTTTATAGGGGCACTGGGACTGTACATGGGCGCATACATAGGGCATGGAAGGACCTGATACAGGGGAGTGGGAAGTAGAGGGAGGAGAAAGGACCATATATACCCACAGGGCATGCATGCACACATACACACATAGAATACATACATACAGGTTATACAAGCACACGCACCATACATACACATTAGGCATATAAGTACCATACATACATACATACACACAGGGCCAACAAGCACACATATCATACATACACACAGGGCATGCACGCACAATATGTACACACGGGTCATACACGCACACATACCATATATACCCGCAGGGCATGCACACACCCACGCACACACACACAATACATACATACAGGTTATACAAGCACACGCACCATACATACACACACACACACACACAGGGCATGCACACACACAAACCATACATACAGACAGGGCATGCACGCACACAAACCATACATACAGACAGGGCATGCACGCACACAAACCATACATACAGACAGGGCATGCACGCACACAAGCCATACATACAGACAGGGCATGCACGCACACAAGCCATACATACAGACAGGGCATGCACGCACACAAGCCATACATACAGACAGGGCATGCACGCACACAAGCCATACATACAGACAGGGCATGCACGCACACAAGCCATACATACAGACAGGGCATGCACGCACACAAGACGTACATACAGACAGGGCATGCACGCACACAAGCCATACATACAGACAGGGCATGCACGCACACAAACCATACATACAGACAGGGCATGCACGCACACAAACCATACATACAGACAGGGCATGCACGCACACAAACCATACATACAGACAGGGCATGCACGCACACACACACTACATACAGACAGGGCATGCACGCACACACACCATACATACAGACAGGGCATGCATGCACACAGACACAATATGTACACACAAGGCATACACTCACACATACATTTACACAGGGCATTCACTCATACTGTACATACAATACATACACACAGGGTATACAAGCACACGCACCATACATACACACTGGGCATAAAAGTACCATAAATACACACAGAGCATACATGCCCACCTACCATAAATACACACACATGTACCATACATATACAAACACACACACACACACGTGGCATATACAGTAGGCAAACATACACACAGTATATTCATAAACATACACAAGACACATACACAGCAAACTGTATATATACAGTACAGTCATACACACAGCATACTTGTTATTAGAGCAAATAAACCACACAAGCAATCATAGAAAATGCCATGCAGCTGCAAAGATATCCTAATGCTCCCTGGGCCAGTATACAGTTATTTAAGGTGCCCCCACCACCCACATCAGGGAACACACACCTGAATAGTCAACAGCCCCATGTGCTGTGGTCACTGTCTCACGAAGTAGAAGGAAGTTGGAACTGCCGAAGAGCAGAGGACTCAGAGCTGTGCACTGCAGCGCCACCTACATGCAGCTCTACACAGCCTCCCTGCTCTCCTTTCAGCTCCGCTCAGCTGGCTCGATTGATTGTCGGGCAGGCAAGGGGTAGGGGTGAGTGCGGCGAGGAGAGAGGAGTCGGGGGACGGAGGGAGCCGCCGGCGCCGCAGGTTGCCTTCTAGAGTCTCAGGTCAGGCTAGGCGCAGCGTCAGCAGCAGGATAGCAAAGGCAAGGGGAGCGCCTATGCAGGCTGGCACCTCCCTGCTTTGCATCCTCTGCTGAGCGGGTAGCGCCGGCCCTGGTGCTGGAGCTCCAGGGACGCTGCTGGCGGTGGCCATCTTCTTCCAGCAGCAGCCGTGAAGACAGGGCGGAAGTGTTGTGTTCCTTGCTAGGCAATGACCCGAACTTCCATCCCACACAGCTGCTGGGAGAGGCACAGGGGCGGCGGCTGATGTCACATGCTGCAAGGCGGCATTTTTTTGAATATAAGGCCGGCGTCTCCTGGTTATAGTTTATGTGTTTGGTCTCCAGTCAGATAGAGTGTTCCCGATTCCTGTTCCCTGTCATCCTGTGTGCCAGTCCTAGTGCTGTGCCTCAGTCAGCTTGTTCCAGGTTCCAGTCTCAGCTTTTCAGCCTGCTCAACCTCTGTGCTTCCTGTGATTGTCATCTGTCAGATAAGTCAGGGGTTGATTGCATTGATATTTCTTATACCATCTTATTGCATTGTTGCATTCACTTATCTGTTGGCATTTCTGGCCATAATTCCATCTGTGTATTGTTTTTTTTTTTCCAAACAGTTTTTATTTTGTCGAATAACAATCATACAAATAAAGCAGAGACAAGGATATAAAAAATATCTCATTCAATAACATTTTGAGTGATGGTCCACCTTTCTAACATTATCATTACCTGTTTACAGTTTCTCATTTCTAGTATGGCCCTCACGATCGCCCATCTCCTGGCTTATGTTGTGCGAGGTTTTCATTATAATTGAGACCAATTATTAGCCAACAATAACCATGTATATAATAAACAGAGCGAAATCAACGAACACACCCAATTGAACCCCCCTCCCCCCATTCCATAGAAGCACCTTGGTGCGATCACCTAATTTGAAAGTGAGCGGTGCAGATACCATGTGTTATCTGCAAACAACTTATAAACGTGCGTTTGTGTGTTTTGAGGTAAGTAATCAATGTAAACTCTCCATGTGTTATAGAATTTTTTTACCCCATTTTCTACATCAGGGATCGTGGCTCTTCTATCCATGTACAGAACCTGCATTAGAGTTTGCTTTACTGCTAGTAAAAATGAGGGCAATGAGATCGTCCAACACCTTAAAATTACTTTTTTTGCCACCGTTACCACAACAGTTAAAAAATGGGCTCAAAGCCCTCTTGCGTCCTTGTAAATTCCAGTTAGAGAAGTTTGCGTTTCAAACACAAACCCAGGTCCCCAGGAATGAAATATTTCCTCTGTGACTATGAGATATAGGCCCGGTACACGGTTTTAAGGTGGACTTCCTGAAGCATAGCTGTAGGACCTTAAATGTTTTCTCCATATGTTTCACCTAGAAATGATCCAAAGTAACTTGCGGGATATCTGACTCCCACTTTGAGGCTGTGGCTATCCATATAGTTTTCACCCGCCACTGGTAGTAGATCAGCGTATATAAATTTATGTCTAAAGTGCCCCGTAGAGCTGAGCACATAAATTGCGTGTAAGGGGTCTGGGGCATCTGATTGTACCATTGTTGGGGGCATGGTTTGTGCATAATGACTAGCCTGCAAGTACATAAAGAGCATCACATAGAGCATCACATAGTCTCCAAATAGACATATTTTAGGGTGGATGAACCAATATTAATACCTGTAAAAGATGTGTCAGCACACAAAGCAATGGCCAGGTGCTCCAGGGCCAGAGCAAACAGTAGGGGTGATAGAGGACAGCCCTGTCTCATACCCTTCTGGATCTGAAAGGGTGAGGAAATATATCCATTGCATGCAATTTGAGTAAGCAGTTCCCAATATAAATTCCATAATAAGTTCACGAAAGTGCCAGGGAGACCAAAACGGGCAAGCGTCTCAAACAGGTGATCCCAGATGACCAAGTCAAATGCTTTTTCGGCGTCCATTGAAAGTACTACCTGGTCATCTGGGCCCCCCACCTTCTCTATGCGCTGGACTGCCGCCAACACCTTCCGAACATTAACCACTGAGTATAGGCCGTGTATAAAACCCGTTTGGTCTGGGTTAATTACGGTGGGTAATATGAATTTCAATCTATCTGCTATGATCTTAGTTAAAAGTTTATAATCTACATTGAGAAGCGAGATGGGCCGGTATGAGCCGGGGTCTTTCGGGTCCCTATCTGGTTTGGGGATGACCTTGACCACTGCCGCATTAAAGTATGGGGGGAGTTTCTCACCCTTGAGAATCACATTAAACAAAGCGGTAAGTGTGTCACCATCTGTGTATTGTTACATCAACTATTGGTGTTATTAGGTATCATCTTCCTGCATTTGTAGCATTTAGTACTGAAGGTGTGTGTACACAGCCGGTTACTCTTGTGGTATCCCTGCCTCCTGAACCAGCCTTGTCACCCGTAAAATAAGGCGGCCCCAGGGCTGGGGTGGAAGTAATCTAATGTGGCTGTTAGTGTTGAAGCCTAAAGGCCCCCATACATTAGTCCGACTTGTCCTAAGGACAAGTCGGACCTGATTTCCCCCTGCAGCTCCCCGGGAGGGGGACACACGATTTGGCACTTGATGTGCCAAGTTTTGCAAATGATACATCGCATGCGATGTATCATTTGCAACTCCCGGGGAGCTGCAATGTGGAGCGAGCAGGGGGGCCGGGGACATCGAGGTGGCGGGCGGGGGATGCTGCAAGGAGGCTGGGGGGACGGACGCACGCTGCTAGTAGTGCGGACGCTGTGGGGGACACAGGCGGCAGTAACATAGAGCCGGGCGGGGGGAGCCGGGAGCTGTCAGTACTGAAAAAAAAGCCCATACAATGACTGGGCAGCCTGTGATTGGCTGAGCGCTCTCTCAGCCAATTGCTGACAGGCTGAGAGAGCGCTCAGCCAATCACAGGCTGCCCATTCATTGTATGGGCTTTTTTTTTTTCAGTGCTGACAGCTCCCGGCTCCCCCCGCCCGGCTCTATGTCACTGCCGCCTGTGTCCCCCGCAGCGTCCGCACTACTAGTGGCGTGTCCCCCCCCCCTACCCGGACGGAGCATGACAGCTCCCTGCTCCGGCTCCCCCTGCCGCCCCCCTTCCTCGCCGGTGTCTCCCGCCCCCCTCCCTCGCCGGCGTCCTCAGAGTCCCCACGGCTGCACATAAGATTTATCTTATGTGCAGCCGGTCCGATGTCCCGACTCTGACCCGATGCGCATGGGACCGCGCATCGGGTCGGAGCGGGTGTCAAAACCTGCGATTTGGTCCGATTTCACTGCCCGATCCATCTGGATTGGGTGAAATCGCGGCCAAATCGCATAGTGTATGGCGGCCTTTAGTTCTGCAGGAGGCAATCAGGACAGTTGGGGTCCTCAACAGAGGGCTTGTGCACACCCTTCCTATTATAACCGGTCCAAAAAGGAAAAAATACAGGAAGAATTTTGTCTTTTTTCTTCCTGTAGCTGTCGATCCATCATGGATCCCAGTCCCGGGAACCCAATGCAGGTTCTTTATGACCAGGGCCGCCTTCTAACTCAACAGATGGTAGATCTCTCTCTGCGAGTGGAGACACAAGAGGAGGTCAAAAGGGTAGCACCCACCAGTACAACCCAGATTAGAGAGACGAAGATTCATTTGCCTGATCAATTCTCTGAGGATCGTAAGCAATTCTATAATTTTAGGGAAAGTTGTAAACTTTATTTTTGGCTCTGTCCCTTGTCTTCTGGTTCCGAGGCCCCGAGGGTTTGCCTTGTTATTTCTTTACTCCAGGGTGACCCTCAGACTTGGGCTTTTGGTTTTAGGGCAGATGATCCTGAGCTTCAGAAGGTAGACTCCTTTTTCAAAGCTATGGGAGTTTTGTATGACAACCCTGATAAAGCAGCCTCTGTGGAGGCTCACCTCAGGGCACTGAGGCAGGGTCGTCATACAGCGGAGGAATATTGCTCCGAATTTTGCCATTATGCTACTGATTCTGCCTGCAATGATCTTGCCCTGCGAAGTCAATTCCGCCATGACCTTGCAGATCAGATCAAAGATTTACTGGTACAATATTTGGATATTTAGGTCAAAGTCAAGCTACCTGGCAAGACAGAGCCTTATATAAAAGTGATGGCCTGCACCCATCTTCAATGGGAACGAGAATATTAAGTGAGAAGTTTGGAAGCTTCATAAGCAACTATTTAAACTAGCAGAGGGGGCAGTGGACCAAATAAGAATGAAGAAATCTGCTCCCCCAACCTAGAGGTATTGTCTCTGCAGGCAAATGGAACAGGAAGCCTATCCACTGCAACAGAAGACAATGCCGATCAAAACCGAATAGATATAGGCAGAAAGATGAACATAGCTAACAGCAGGAGAAGCACATACACAACTTTAAGAGCTATGTGTGCAAATGCTAGGAGCTTAGGAAATAAAATTCCAGAACTAATTGCAATAATGACAAGGGATGAACTGGATATTGTGGCTATTACAGAGACATGGTGCAATGAAAATCATGACTGGGACATAGCTATACCAGGATATACTTTATTTAGGAAGGACAGAATGGGAAAAATTTGAGGAGAGGTTGCAATATCTGTGAAAAAACATATAAAGACTACCTTACTACAAAGTATTGAAGAAAAAACTGAGGCCCTTTGGGTGACCATAGAAACAGGGGAGAAGGTGGTTCTTCATATAGGGGTGATCTACAGACCACCAGGTCAGGAAGAGGAACTAGACAAGAGCCTATTGCAGGACATCAATAAAATGGCATTAAAAGGAGAGGTGATAATCATGGGAGACTTTAATCTACCTGATGTAAACTGGGAGCTGCCTGTTGCAAGTTCCACCAGAAGTAGGGACATGCTGAATTCTTTGCAAGGAGCATCCCCCCAGCAATTGGTGAGGGAGCCCACTCGTAAGGACACAATATTAGACTTAATACTTACAAATGGTGACAGAATATCTGACATAAATGTGGGTGAAAATCTGGGATCCAGTGGCCATCAAGCAGTATGGTTCAAAATAAAGACAGACACTGACTCATCGCACACAAAAACAAAGGTGTTAGATTTTAGGAAGGCTGATTTTGTAGAGATGGGAAACTCTGTAAGGGATTCTTTGGCAGAGTGGAGTAACTTGGAAGGAGTGCATGATAAGTGGGAACAATTAAAAAGTGCAATTCTAAAAGCAACAGAACTTTGTGTCAAAAGAGTTAGGAAAAACACAAGAAAAAGAAAGCCATTGTGGTTTGCAAAAGAAGTAGCAAGTATTGTGAAAGCAAAAAAGTTGGCCTTTAAAAAATTTAAGCAGACGCAGAAGAATGAGGACAAAGAGGTGTATCTTGTTAGACAGAAGGAGGCTAAGAAGGTAATCAGATGTGCAAAAGCACAGGCTGAAGAGAAAATGGCCCAGTCAGTGGGTAAAGGGGGGGAAACTTTTTTTAGGTATATAAGTGAAAGGAGAAAAACAAAAAGTGGAATAATTAGACAGAAGACAGAGAGTGGAAGAATGTAATAGCAGCTAATATTAATAATTATTTCTGCTCAGTATTCACTGATGAAAGAGAGGGGAAGGGGCCACAGTTAAGTTGCAAGTATAGTCAGAAAACTGAGGGAGAAGTACATTTACAGCGGAGAAAGTCCTCACAGAACTCTCAAAACTGAAAGTGGATAAATCAATGGGGCCAGATGGGATACATCCAAGGATACTAAGTGAGCTTAAAGGGGAGCTGGTAAAACCAATAACAGAATTATTCAACCAGTCACTAGCTACTGGAGTAATCCCAGAGGACTGGAAAACAGCGAATGTAGTCCCACTACACAAAAGTGTAAGCAAGGAAGAGGTAAGCAACTATCAGCCAGTGAGCCTTACATCAGTAGTAGGGAAATTGATGGAAACACTCTTAAAACAAAGAGTTGTAGAATATCTCAAAACCAGCAATTTACAGGATCCAAAACAGCATGGGTTTACTGGGGGTAAGATCATGTCAAACAAATCTTATTGACTTTTTTGACTGGGTGACTAAAGTAATAGATCAAGGTGGGGCTGTAGATGTAGCTTATCTAGACTTTAGTAAAGCTTTTGACACTGTCCCACTTCGCAGACTGTTAAATAAACTTGAAAGCTTGGGATTGGATTCTAAGATAGTTGAATGGATAAGAGCGTGGTTCCAGGACAGAAAACAGAGAGTTGTAGTAAACGGAGTACAGTCAAAGGAGGAAAAGGTTACACGTGGAGTACCCCAGGGATCTGTACTTGGACCGGTGCTTTTTAATATAACTTTATTGGTGATATTGCAAATGGAATTGAGGGTAAAATGTGCCTTTTTGCAGATGACACAAAGGTAAGCAACAGGGTAGACACACAAGGAGGGGTAAAACAAATGATTGAGGATCTAGGTAGATTAGAGGAAGGGTCAAGAGCATGGCAACTACAGTTTAATGCCAAAAAATGCAAAATCATTCACTTGGGTCTCAGAAATCCAAAGACTAAATATAGTATAAGTGGCACTATAATAGAAACTACTGAGGAAGAGGGATCTAGGTGTCACTATTTCAGGGGACTTAAAAGCAGGTAGGCAATGTAACAAAGCAATGAAGAAGGCAAGTCAGATGCTTGGTTGCATAGGGAGAGGTATCAGCAGTAGAAAGAAAGAAGTAAGGTACTTGTTTCCTAGAACGGCCACAACGATTTAGATCGTTGTGGTCGTAAGATAAAAAATCGGATCGATCGCATCGCATGCGATTTGGTCGCATACGATGCGACCGATCCGATCGACCGATTTTTCACCCGATTTTTTTTTTTTTTTCACCAGATTTGTTTAAATTGCCCCCCCAAATGTTAATAAGTGTGCTAGACCCCACGATAGACGTGAACCCGAAGCGTGGCGAGCGCAGCGAGCCCGCGAGGGGCGGCGGTGCGCGTCCTCCGACCTTTTCATTCCCCTACTATCCACTAGGGCGTGGAGTGAGAATATAATAGTGTGGCGAGCGCAGCGAGCCACCGAGCCCGAAGCGTGGCGAGCGCAGCGAGCCCCGCGAGGGGACGCGTCTAACTTCACAGGTATACGCGTCCCCTCGCGGGGCTCGCTGCGCTCGCCACGCTTCGGGCTCGGTGGCTCGCTGCGCTCGCCACACTATTATATTCTCACTCCACGCCCTAGTGGATAGTAGGGAAATGAAAAGGTCGGAGGACGCGCACCGCCGCCCCTCGCGGGCTCGCTGCGCTCGCCACGCTTCGGGTTCACGTCTATCGTGGGGTCATGGCGGGCACATAAAAAATGTGAAATGGGTCATATTGGCCCATTTCACCTTTTTTATCATTTTTCCCTATGTGAGATGGACTTAATCAAGTCCATCTCATCTTGTGCCATTATAATGGCACAAGACCGACCGATTTCAATGTTAAAAGATTTTTTAACATTGAAGTCTATGGAAAAATCGGGTCAATCGGTCGGTCGCATCGCGGCCGATTTTAATTGGTCGCGACCGACCGATTGACCCGATTTCTGTCAATCAAAGTGAAAAATTTGTAAAAAATCGGCCACATCGTGAGGATCGTGTCCCTTAATTAAGAGCCACGATCACTCACGATTGTGGCCGTTCTAGGAAACAAGTACCAGAAGTAATAATGCCACTGTATAGGACATTGGTACGACCTCACCTAGAGTATTGTGTTCAGTTCTGGAGGCCATATCTCCAGAAGGATATAAATTACATACATTAGAGACTGTACAAAGAAGGGCAACTAAAATGGTGCATGGCCTACATCACAAAACGTACCAGGAAAGACTAAAAGATCTTAATATGTATACTTTAGAGCAGAGAAGGGAAAGGGGGGACATGATAGAAACTTTTAAATATATCAAGGGTTTTAACAAGGTACAGGTGGGAGACATTCTTCACAGGAAGAGGAGCAACAGAACACGAGGACATGCACTGAAACTAGAGGGAGGAAGATTCAGGGGAAATGTGAGGAAGAATTACTTCACAGAAAGAGTAGTAGATAAGTGGAATAGCCTACCATCAGAGGTGGTAGACGCAAATACAGTAGTACAATTTAAACATGCTTGGGATAAGCATATTGATATCCTTACAAAAAATAAGGATCAAATATGGTTTGAGGTAACATGTTTAAAAAAGGGGCAGACTAGATGGGCCAAGTGGTTCTTATCTGCCGTCAAATTCTATGTTTCTATGTTTCTATTAATATCTGGCACCAGCTTCTCTGGATGATTTAATGCAGCTGGTGATCCGGATAGAAAGGCGTATTCGAGAGAGACGCTCTGAACAGGAGTTACCAGCCAGTCCTTACCTCGATTCTGTTGGGGAGCCTAAACTTTACAGCGAGGAACCTATGCAGCTTGGTGTCTCTCACCTTTCAAACCAGGAGAGGGCTTGTCGACGCTCCCTTGGTCTCTGCTTATATTGCGAAGGAAGGGGACATCTAGTTGAAGCCTGCCCAGAGAGTCTGGGAAACGCCAATGCCTAGAGGATAGAGGGGGAATCTTCTCAGGCCAATCTCTTTTGTCTCCCAAATACTCTTTCTCATTATTTGTCTCTTTGAGTCTTTGGGTACAGTGGTGGGAATTCCAAAGCCTTCATTGATAGTGGAGCTGCAGGGAATTTCATTGACTCTCAGTTTGTCATGGATCATTGCATTCCTCTAGTTCCCCTTCCATCTGAACTATCTGTATAAAGTTTAGATGGTAATTTTTTACCCAACAGGCTGATTTCCCATCGCCCTGTACCCCTTGAACTTGACATTGGTTAACTCATTCAGAGAGTTTCGATTTTTTTTATTATCCATTGTCCTTTATCACCAGTGATTTTAGGATTACGTTAGTTAAGAAAACATTAGCTTTGATTAGCAGATGGGGGCGTTATTACAGTGGGGGAAGAGTTGTATATTCTCCTGTCTTCATCTTCCCGTGCGTGTTACCAAGGTCTGTAATCCACTACTGCATGTCAAATACTCGTCTTTTTCTGATGTTTTTTTCTAAAAAGGAAGCAGAGGTTTTGCCGCCTCATCGTCCATACGATTGTGCCATTTCTCTCCTTCCACATGCAAAATTACCTAAGGGTCATTTATATTCTTTATCTTTGCCTGAGGCTAAGGCTAAGGCAATGGAAGAATATATAGAGGAGAATCTTAGGAGGGGTTTCCTTAGGCCTTCTAGGTCCCCAGCAGGGGCAATTTTCTTTTTTGTTTCTAAGAAGGATGGGTCTCTTCGCCCTTGTATTGATTACCGGCAGTTAAACGACATCACTGTAAAAAAATCCTACCCTCTTATTTCTGTGTTATTTGACCAATTACGTAATGCATCTCTCTTTTCTAATATAGACTTGCGACGCACCTATAACCTAATCAGAATTAAGGCCGGGGATGAGTGGAAGACTGCTTTTAACACTCATACGGGGCATTACGAATTTTTTTATATTATAGTTTTCAAGGACCTGCTAAACGATGTCTTAAGAGATTTTTTGGGAATTTTTGTAGTCGTTTATTTGGACGATATCCTTATCTTTTCTTCTTCTTTAGAGCAACACCGTCAACACGTTTGTGCGGTACTGCAAAAATTAGAGAGCAACCTTTATGCCAAGTTAGAGAAATGTGAGATTGAGGTAGAAAGCATATCTTTCTTGGGGTATATAATTTCTCTCAGGGGTTCCCGGATGGATCCGGTTGAGGTTCAAGCCATTGTGGACTGGGTTCAACCTTCAAATCTCAAATCCACACAGAGATTTTTAGGGTTTGACAATTATCGGAGGTTCATCCCTTTTTTTGGACATAGTTGCACCCATCGTTGCCTTGATGAAGAAAGGAGCAGATGCTTGTTGTTGGCCTGAGTCTGCTGTAGAGGCATTTAAAAAAATAAAGATGGCTATTACCTCTGCCAAAGTATTACATCATCCAAACCCGGATCTGCCGTTCATCCTGGAGGTGAATGCCTTGGAGACTGGTATAGGAGCCGATCTTTCCCAAGTGGATAAGGTGGACTTACTTCATCCATGTGCTTTCTTTTCACAAAATGTCTCTACAGCTGAGCGAAATTACGATGTTGGTAACTGGAAACTGCTTGCCATTAAATCCACAGTACTTGTTTCCTAGCACGGCGCCCATTGCATACCATATTTAGTGGTGTGCGATGCCTGCGATGCGAGCTTCCCGTTAAATTAACAGGAGTGCTTGTACAATGAAATATTGCATAGCATTGCATGCCAGCAAATGGCATGCGATGCAAATTTTAATTGTACAAGCACCCTGATGGGTGCTTACAATGTTAAATGCACCCCCATTGTCAATGCAACCCCTACTATCAACGCCAACCCAAAGCGTGGCAAGCACAGCGAGCCCGCGAGGGGCGGCGGTACGCGTCCTCCGACCTTTTCATACCCCCACTATCCAAGTCAGCGTATAGTTGATTTTAGATAGTGTCTATGATTATAAGTTTGCCTTTTTCACCAAATTCAACCAAAAACCACAAGAAGGTTGAATACATCTTTAAAAAGAATTGGCATCTACTCCAACAAGACCCCATTACCAAAAACATCATTCCATCTAAACCCAGATTCATATATCGCAAATCCTAAAATTTGTAGTACCACCTAGTAAAAAGCGCCTTACCAGAGGAAAGAAGGACAACCATTTGCACAAAAGGATTCCACCATTGTGGAATGTGTATAGGCTGCAGACAAGTCAAAGATGAAGCATCCAAAACTGTTGAAGTAACAGTAAATCAAATCTCAATCAAAATTGAGGACTTCATCACATGTGAGACATCTAATGTTATCTACATGGTGGAATGTAGTTGTGGACTATACTACATAGGCAGGACCACGCGTCCCCTTAAAGTAAGGATCTCTGAACATTTAAGAAATATAAAAAAGGGTCTGCCCAGTCATAATGTATCTAACCATTTCAAGTTATCACATAACTGTTTAGTTACCCATATAAAAAAGTTCTTGGGGATACAGAAAATAACTAACACTTGGAAAGATCGCAACACAGAGAGGAATCTTGCAAAAGCGGAGATGAAGTTAATATACAAGCTAAAAACTCTGACCCCCACGGGGTTAAAACAAGATTTCGAGATCAAATGGTTTCTGTGATCAAAATTGTATTAACGTTACTTGAAATAACTTTGTCATCTAAACCTCTTTTTTTTTATATGCCTAGATGCCTAATAATATACATTGCTAAGAATAGCTTTGATAAATCATGTTAAGAACACTCGATCAGTTGCTGTACTTCAATCCAGCCGGCAGATTGCCTCCACTTCTGCCCCCAATGAAGCTACAACCAGGCGGAGAATAGTACACCTCCGAAATTGTAACATCCGGCAATAATACTGACGGAGGAACTTCCGGCGCGGCATTATTAGGACTTCCAGCAACAGAGATTCTACTTCCGGTCAGCTCGGCCGCGTGGTAGGCTCCATACTCCCGCTACCTACAGAAATCTTCATCAAGACTAAGCGGAGAAGCTCCACGGCACCTATATTATGTTTTACAACATTTTAACAAGCAAATAGAACCTCTTTTTAGACTTAGTACGGACATGGGGATGCACTTCCGGGGAAGGTCACCCGGAACCAGAAGGGGAGGGAGGAATAAATGGAACTTCCTGTACACACTAGTCTGGCATCCTGAGGAAGAGAGGCACACTCTCGAACATGTTGATCCAGACCTAGTGTGATCCAGACGGAGGAAGGTGCTTAAGGTCAGTTAGCAATCAGGTTATACCTTTTGTGGGTGATATCCGGATAGAACCTACTATTAGGATAACCTCGAGTGCTACTTATCTACCACCATTTCAATCCGTACAGATTTTATAAATTTTTAGTCTATTAAAGTTACTTATCTGGCAACAAATTTTACAAAGGAAAAAGATACCTTGATGAGCGTTATTTCCCACATCTCACCGTGAGTACCGGTACGCCTTCATGATTATCCACAAAGATACCTTGATGTGTGTTAATTTACATTTTATTGTGTGAGTCTGGTACGCCAATCCACTCCACTATAAAATCAATTTGTTCTGGGAAATTTATTCAGTATAAAATTGTCCTTCACATTGGTTCTATATTTGTATCTCTTTTCATAATCACATTGGGAGTTGAAAAATCGATGAACTGGAGAAAATCACAAGGGAAACAGACAAAATAAGGAGAAGGGAAGTTACCCTTATATTCTTCTCTCTAAAGTATCTCCCTGTCATCGCTTCACCTCTCGCTCCCTCCTTCTCTGCACCTCTCCTTATGTCTGGTACTCTGCACCTCTCACTCCTTCCTGCCCTGCCACACTCCATCCCCCTGCAGCTCTCTTTCTCCATTTTACCCCTGCACCTCTTCATCACACCTGCACCTCTCCTTCCCTCCTGCACCCCTCCCTTCCCCCGCCACCCCTCTCTGTCCCCCCATCACCATTGCACATCTCTGTCCCCTCTGCATCTCTCAGACACCCGCACCTCTCCATGACCATCACCCCTGCACCTTTCCATCCCCTGTCACCTCTGCACCTCTCCATCCCCCTGACACCCCTTCCTGTCTCCCCATCAACTTTGCATGTCTTTGTCCCACCTACTCCTCTCTAACTCCCCTGCTCTTCTCTACCCCCCTGCACCTCTCCATCCCCCCTGCACACCTGCGTCACCTCTCCATCCCCCTGTCACACCTGCAACTCTCACTCCCTCCTTCTCTGTAACTCTCCTGTCTATCCTGCACCAGAGTTGCCTACCCTCCCACATTCAGCGGGAGGCTCCCGGTTTCTACCCAAGCCTCCCGCTGCCCCGATAAGCCCGCTACCGTCCCGGTTTTAGCTGGTCAGTAACTGAAAATTCGGACTGCGTATGCGCGAGTCCGGAAATTCAGTGGGTGGGGCCTATAGAAGACTACTTCATGAGGCAAGACCTTTCATATTCAAAAAAAGCCGGCCACTGTGGGGTTAGGAACGGTGATGTCTGTTCTGCTGCAGGATAGGTGCTGGGAGAGTCATCCAGGGCCTGCCAGCTCTCCACAGCATGGAGATCCCCTTGTCACACGGACAGGCAGCAGTGTGACAGTGACTACGGAGGTTCCCCACCAATCCCCAATGAAAGTTCTTCTACAGCAGAAGACATGGCTCCGCCCCCTCCACAGGCTCCGCCCATCTAGCAGCCATCGGCCCCCACTGCACAGGATGGTTAAGTTAAGGAGCGTTTCCCTTCCTTATTTAAAGCTTATTTTTGTTATATTCCCTCCCTTCTCCTGTCCTTGTACCTACAGTATCTGTTCCTTTTTCCTAATGTGGTTATTATGTGTTCAAGGTGCACTAATGTTTAGTGTTGTAATAGGTAATACTATTATATGTCTTCATTGTGCATAGCATCACCACTCCTGTGGGTCTTGTGCACGTAAGTGGTGCTATTGTGGGCATAAGTGGCAGTATTGATGTGGGCATTGTGGGGTAAGTGGCACTATTCATGTGGGCATTGTGGGGTAAGTGGCAATATTCATGTGGGGTAAATGGAACTATTCATGTGGGCATAAGATGCATGATTCATGTGGGCATTGTGTGGGTATGAGGCACTATTCATGTGGGCATTATGGGGGTAAGAGGCAATATTTATGTGGGTATTGTGGAAATAAGTGGCACTATTCATGTGGGTATTGTTTGCGTAATCTTCTCTAATCCTATGGGCATTGTGTGTGTGTATAGCTGTGCTAGTCTTGTGGGCATTGTGTGCATAAACTGCGCTAATCCTATGGGCATTGTGTGTGTGTGTATAGCTGTGCTAGTCTTGTGGGCATTGTGTGCATAAACTGCGCTAATCCTATGGGCATTGTGTGTGTTTTGCAGTGCTAGTCTTGTGGGCATTGTGTCCGTAAGCAGTTCTAGACCTGTGGGCATGGTGCTATTCATATGGGCAATGTGTTGCGTAGGTGACGCTAGTAATGTGGGTATAGGCGGCGGTAGTCCTGGGGGCATTGTCGGAATGAAGCAAACACCCCCCCCCACCCCCCCTTGCTCCATTATGCTGCCAACCATCACCTCCAGCATCAGCAAGTGTGTACTATATCGTTAATGATGCACACTGCTGCGGGTTGTTAGTGATGTCCGTCTCGATCGCCTATACAAGAAGGACGATGGGGGATATTGCTAGACAGGGCCATTCTGCAAAATGCAGCATCGCCCACATTCCTCCTCTCTCCCCCCGTTTATACCTGACACCCATAGGCGAATCTAGAATCATGGTAATGGGTGGTCCCAGATCTAGACACAATGGAAGGGGGACCTTTGCGCGGCAAAAGGGGGCATGGCCTCATGGGAAGGAGGCGTGGCATCACAAAAAGGGGTGTGGTATTACACTTTAGACCATACACAGTAATGCCCATTACACATTTTAGCAAACTCCGTAATACCCATTACACATAAGGCCACACACACCATAATGCCCATTACACATTGTGCCACACATTATGATGCCCATTACATACTATATAACAAACCGTAATGCCCATTACATATTTGCCACATAAGTGCTGCTTACCTACGTGCTCATTGCTAGGGGGTTCTTGCTTGATAGCACCATAGTACCCATTACAGATGATGCCGCACACCATAGTACCCATTACACATGATGCCGCACACCATAGTACCCATTACACATGATGCCGCACACCATAGTACCCATTACACATGATGCCGCGCACCATAGTACCCATTACACATGATGCTGCACACATAATGCCCCTTACACATGATGCTGCACACATAATGCCCCTTACACATGATGCTGCACACATAATGCCCCTTACACATGATGCTACACACATAATGCCCATTACACATGATGCTGCACACATAATGCCCCTTACACATGATGCTGCACACCGTAATGCCCCTTACACATTAAGCCACACATTATGCGTAATGCCCCCACTTGTAGCGTCCCTTAAGCAATGCCCCCAAAAGTGCCACTTACTGTAAATTTTTATAAGAGCCTTTGCTGCTGCTGCAGGGAGAGATTAAGAGAGCGGTGCAGCTGCTTCTATGGGGAGAGGAGCAGAGCGCAGCGCAGAGCACGCTCCCACTCCCCTCCTGGTGTCCCCTCTAGCCGAGTAGACATTTGAAATATTGTGCACGCTGTTGTTGTGCGTGATGTCGGGGGAGCACGCCGGGCGCCGGCACCACATGATTAAAGGGGGGGCGGGCTGAGGTGAAAGCGGGGAGAAGTATTGGAGCGGAAGCTGCAGGGGTGACAGTTATTGACAGCTGCCAGAGAGCAGGGGGCTGCCCGGCTGTATTTAGAGCACTGCAGGTCACGGCTATTTGAAATAATACCCCTTTCACAACAGAAAATGCAGGGATTTACCCGGGTATATGGTCCCAGGATCATGCAGGGACATTCCCAGGCTGACCCCTTATACACCAGCCTAGTCTCTGCATTTTCTGGTGTGAGGGGGAGAGACAACCACTCCCCTCTCCCTACCCCCCTTTAACCAACCAGCTATATCTTCGGAATCAACTGACTCATTTACATGAGACCAGTATCATATTGAAGAACTTTTGAGTTGGCTTCAAATGATTTTGGTCCCATGAAACTGGGCTGTTTGGTTCCAGAGAAATCTGCCCTCAAAGAACATAAACAGTCATGAAATTACATTTAAGACATGAAAAAAAACGGTTTAACCTCAATATCCCTGGAACCAATTAACCCATATGGATCCAGTCTGGTATCAAATTGAAGGCCCAGCGGTTTGGGTTCGACTGAGATCAACCTTGAGCTTCAGTGATGCCGAAGGGGGAACTGGCAGCCGTTGAACTGGGTGGGGGTCGGAATTAGCGGGTCCCATGTTATCCTATAGGGAAAACGTTCCAGCTTTGCCTGGCAGTATCTCCGGTTCCCAGGGGGCTAGAGACACGGCGCTGGGCTCGTTGGAAAGCCCCATCCCTCAGCTACAAAGTGCACCCCCGGACCACCCCCTAGATTCGCCTATGCTGACACCCCTGATTGGAAATAGATATGCCCACAGGTGAAGCTAGACACACCCATTGGGCAGGACACGACACACCCGCTCAGCACAACGCTTTGCGTGGCAAATTCTGGTGACCTCTACAATCTCCCTGAAACTACTTTTCAAAAGTAGGCAAGTATGTCCTGCACCTCTCACTCCCTCCTATCCTGTCTATGTCCATCACCCCTGTACCCTTGCATCTCTCGTGTCACCCTTGCACACTACCTCTGAGTCCTGCTATATCTCCCACAGTACGCCGCGGCTTTGTCCCTGCTTTCTTCAATGGAGCTACATACTCACATAGAAGGCAGCCGTCACAGCCCATGCTGGCTCTGCATTACTGGCAGCTGTGACAGGGGAGCAGTTTCGTGGATCAGATCACAAACAGATCTGGGGCCAGATGTACTAAGCTTGAAAAGTGATAAAATGGAGAGTGATAAACAACCAGCCAATCAGCTCCTACCTGTCATTTTTCAAACCCAGCCTGTGACATAACAGTTAGTAGCTGATTGGTTGGTGGTTTTATCACTTTTAAAAGCCTATTATATCTGGCCTCCGATCTGTGGCAGCTAAAGCCTAGGGGGGCCCTTTCAGAGAGGGGTGCCCAGGGGTACTGACCCTCAGAGCTTCCCCCCCCCCCCCCCAAAGGCAGGTGCTTGGCAGCACAAACAGTAAGGACATGTCTACATGTCTACATGTTGAAGCCCTCAAAATGCTGCTTCTCCACCCCGTTGCCACTTCCTTCTGGCCCTTAGACTGTGGTCAATATAACAATTTTCTCTAATCATCAAGGGTTACTGAATTAGCCCCTAACATACTGTAATTGTACTGCATTTTTCCTGTTTTGTTAATGCCTTATTAACAATTTTAAAATGCTTAACAATTATTTTTTTTTATAATTCTTAACATAAACTGAAATGATGTAATAATTATAATAATAATAATGTTTTAATTATTGAAATTGAAAAATAGTTTAGTATCCAATCGCAAAAGCGCAACGGAATATGCTGCACTATATAAGAAACATTAAATAATCCAACAAGCTTGAAAAAAATATGAAAGCGTTGCTCATAATACAAACCACTAGATGGCACCATTGGCTAAATTTTGTAACAATAGAACTTACATTTTCTATTATCACCCACTTATCCTTTCACTGCCACAGAAATGTCAGGAAGGGGTCTTATTTAAAATGCATTTTTTGCACGTGCTAAATATAAAATAAAACTGCATTTGAACCTCATTGTGTTAAGTATACGGGATGCAGTTAAAATCCCAGCGGTCGGGATCCCGGCGTTCAGAATCCTGACGCCGGAATCCCGACCGCCGAAATCCAGACCGCCGAAATCCAGACACTTTCTCCCTCCGTGGGTGTCCACGACACCCTTGGAGGGAGAATGAATTAGAGTGCCGAGCGTAGCGAGGCACCGGGCCCGCTGCGTGGCGAGCGCAGCGAGCCCGCAAGGGGGGCCGATCCACGTCCCCCCCTCGTCGGGATTTTGAACGCCGGGATCCCGACCGTCGGGATTTCATACTGAATCCAAGTATACATCTAGCATGCATTACTATGCATTTACACATATGAACTTAGAGATAAATGTGTTAACATTGTTACTATGTGATACATTTAACAGGACCACAATATATAAAAAAAAGGGTTCTCAGCTCAAATTATATCTGTATGTTCAGTAAAACTACATGTTAAATGTATACTTAAATGCTTGTGGTTATGAAACCAAAACTTGACAGGACATTCAAAGTTCACCATTAAATGTTCCTGAGTGTTATTTATATGATTTTTGCAGAGAATTATAGGTTCATTTTTTAATCACAAAATCTGACAGAGGTAAATTGACCTATAAATTGGTAGATATTGCAAAATAGCAAAGATTTCAGTCTTACATTTAGAATACTGAGAATCAATGAGATACTGTGGTAAGCAGAAAATATTAGCAGAGATTTTAAAATTACTGTGACTCATCCCAACCCTCTCTAACATTATTACTTTGGTAATAAACAAGATATGGACCCCAAAATCAGAAATTCTGATATGTGCAGTGGTGGCTGGGAGCTTGAGCGGTATTTTCCAGGCGGTGGGAAGCGATGCTGAATTTGAATTATTTTTTTTCTGGCTGGACGCTGATTGGTTGAGAGAATTCAGCGGCAGGCCAGGCTTTTCAAAATATGTATTCAAATTCAGCAGCGCTTCCTGCCCCGCCGCCTGGAAAATACCGCTACAAGCTCCCAGAGAGATATTACATGCAAAAATCACATGCGATTTATTGCATATAAAACTGGCACATCAAGTGACAAATCGTAAGCGAGCCTCCCGGGCCTCCCTGTCCTTAAGACAAGTCAGACTAGTGTATTGGGGACTTTATTTCTTCCATCTTGAGTCCAATGGCAGTATTCAATGCTCCTGATTCTCTGTTTTTTTTTCGGCGAATTAGGCTGTTTTCACTCCTTGTGGTGAATCTTTTCTCACAGAAAATCTGATTCACCCTATTCAATGTTCACTGTTCGCCGAAAGCAAACAGTGAATGCTGGCCAGTTCTCTGTTAAATGCTCACTGCAATTTGCTGGTGTATTTCAATAGGGTTTTCACTGTGATGCGCCGAGAGTGTATTCAATGCTAGGATGGCGAACTGCTTTCAGCATGATCTTCGCCATGATTCACCGTTTTGCATTTAACATATTTTTAAGGTGAACTGGAATGTGTTCTTTTAAAATACTGTTTTTTGGTCTCCAAAAATCACAAATTTTATTATGTGAAGGGGCATGCTGTTTTGATTCATGTTCTTGTAGTAACTGAATATATATTTAATTTTTAATTTACATTTTTTTTGTGCTGCCTGTGTCCACGGGAGCCCTCCTTCTCCCAGACAGTGTCTGGCGCAGGCAGGGAGGTTTCCATCTCCCTGCCCAGGGGCGGATTGGCCCGCCGGGAAAGCGGGTTATTTCCCAGTGGGCCGGTACTGATTAGGCCGCTCTTTCCCTGTCTGGGACGCAGGCCTCGGACTGCGCTACCACAGTGTTTAGTGCCCGTGACCGCAGCCACCAACTACTGACTGCCCACAGTCAATATGGCTGCTGGTCACTGTAGGGTGAAGTCACCCGGTATTACAGTGTTACTATGGCCGCTTTCAGATGTCGTCACATTTAGCGTTGGCCCCCCGGACGGTCATTAGCATTAGGCCTCCCCGGTCGGTCATTAGCGTTAGACACCCCCGGCCGGTCATTAGCGTTAGCACCCCCCCAGGCCGGTCATTAGCCATTAGCAAACCCCCCCCCCCCCCCCGAGCTGCTTGTGGATTTTTCCCGGGTTGGATTGTGTTGCCAGTTGCCAATCCGCCCCTGTCCCTGCCTGACGCCACCCCCCCTCCCCCTGAGAATTAAAAATCATTCAGCGAGCCCCTGAGGCATTGAATAGGGTGAGAGGGAGGGCTGGCAGCAAATGCTCCAGCCCTCCAGATCCCTGCAAATGTGCAGCGAATCCTAAACAGGATACTCTGCACATCGCAAGAAATGTCATTAAATACCTGCCCAAATGTGAGCGTTAAAGATCCCTTTAAAATGGGGAATAGAAACTCACTAGCACTAATACTCACTAAATTATTATAGCTGGATGTTTCTGTGACACTCCTTGTTGGCTGAAAAGCACAATCATTCAACTTTTCCTATTTATTTATTTGGAGTTTCAACATGTAGTGCACCCACTGAAATCTCCACTGAAATTAATGGGAAAAGATCTATATATTTTTCAAACAGTGGTTGTGAAATTTGCTTTTAAATATGTCAAAGCTTCCACAAATCAATTTAAGAAAAAAAAAAACTATTTGACAATTTAGAGTATTGGGACAATGATCCCTATCCAGAGTTTTGTATCTGGTTTATCAAATTTAAAAAACATTTTAATATGACGGTGTAAAATGACACAATCCATACATCTCGCATGGATGATTTGATTGGTTTAAGTTGTATTTATTGAAATAAAAAAAGTAACTATAAAATGAAATTCAGTAATGGGCTTTAACAAATCACAGCACTACAGTACAGTAAAGCATTAATATTTAACAAGCAAACTTTGGAGCATAGTTATGACTGATATAATAGAGTATAAACCAACAATTCCTAGAATGTATTGGCATCTCTTTCCGATTTCTCACATTTGGTGAGAAATATATGTGTCATGCCATTGAAACGCACTGGGGTAGAAAATCCTATCAGCCACAGATAGTGTTACTAGGCGCATTCAACAAATGCTGAAAACATCGTTCACTGTATTTTTTAACTCCCCGATGTTTCTATTCCAAAAGAAAACACACAACTGGATCTATAACTACTGTGTTGTAGCCGAAAGCAAACAGTCAGATGTCTGATTTCATTGTGTACACTGCACTAGAATGACAGTATCCAGTTTTGGTTCCTACATGTTATGACATATTTGTGTGTATTGAACTATATTATTGTGGTGCTTAAATCTGTTGAGCTAAGCTGCTATTTACTTTACATGCCTAATTTACTTTAAAATATATCCGCTCTCATCTTTATGTTTTCCTTACCATTTTCCAGCACAATTTTAATCCAACAAGAGTATGATTACGGAATGACAAAACACAAATCAACTTGCTTTACAAACATAATCTATTATTTGGGGAACAAAAAAAATAATAATAAATATTATGACATAGCTATAATTGACATATTTCAATTAAAAAGCAGATATTTTAAGCATGTGTCAATCAGCTCACCAAGTATTGCATGTGACATTTTGACAGTTTTTTTTTTTTTCTTTCCCTGCCCTCAGTCTCTTATTTCCATACCATCATAGCAAGACCCATCCAGAGGTCAGATCACCTCTATGTAACTGGTTCACTCCCTTGTTTTGTGTAAAATATCTCTCAATGTATGTGAAATGTGATATTCTGTTCTACCACCTGTCACTGTTTTCCAGTTAGCACAGCATATTATGGAATCACCTACCATCTTCAGTGTACATTATTTATCTGATTAACATTTTGGTTCCAGATTGCCATCATCAGATTATAAAATATGTAGAACTATAATAATTGAAATATAAAAATTAAATAAAAACCTACATCAATTATAGAACTGGAGGTGAACAGTAAAAACTCAGAATTATGAAAAACTAATATGTTAAACAAAATACTTCGGTATAATGATACATGGCTAAATGCTAAAGTTGTAAGACACATGTAACCTTTAAATCGCAATATACAGTATCTAATATGGAAATAATGGAATTACATTAGATTGTTAAAGATCAAAATATAGGTTTAAAATTCAATGCATTATCATCGGTCACTATAAGAAAATGTTTACAATCAATGTCCTTAAATATAAACATGATCAAATAATCAATATCAAATATTAATATCAAATTATATTGATATTATCAATTATTATTATTATTATTGGACACTTCATTAGGCATGTTTCTAGGGGATACATACAGATGACCGACCATCAGGATAATGGTGACTGGAATAGCGATGCCGGCATCCCAATGGAAGTAATTACAGCAGGGGTCCCCCCTAACCCTCCCTTCTAACAGCCTACCCCCCAACCCCGCAGCCTGAACCAAACCCAGCAATCTGCCACCTAAACCTAACCCCCTGCCTCACCAGCAGCCTTACCCTACCCCCCCCCCCACTCTAAGAGCTTTACTCCACTCTCCCCTTCCTAGCCCGAACCTTCCTCTCCCACAGCCTAACCATAAGTCCATCCACAACATCCTGACCTCGACGCAAACTCACTGATCGGGATGCTGGCTGTTGGAATTCTGACCCTTTCTTCTGACCTTATTTGAGACTTCTGAAAGCAGCTGGGTAATGGAATTGGTATACCAAACACCAGCATCCTGACCACCGGGATGCTGACCGCATTCTGTTTCTAGTACCTCCTTTGTTTTCAAAAGAACCTGAACTATTTTTGCATGAATTCATGAATTCAGCTGGAAACATTACTTAGAGAGTCTGGTTATGCTCTATCTACATGCCAGCATCACTCAGTTTGTGTAGATCTTTGGTTGCAAATCCATGATGCCAATCTCCTGTACTATCACTACAGATTTTCTACTGGACTGCAATCTGGTGACTGTGGAGGCCATTAAAATACTCTGTAATCATTTTCTTAGTTTCAGAAGACACATGTTTTTATTACATGATCAATTATCCTGCTGGTAGAGGCCATTAGAAGATGGTAAGAATGTGGCCATAAAGGGACGCACATGGTCAGCAACACTACTCAAGCAATCTGTGGCAATTAAACACTGCTCAGTTGGTACTAAGGGACCTAATATGTACCAACAAAACCTGCCTCCAAATCCAAATCCAAAACCAGCCAGAACAAGATGGATTCCCCTTTTATTCCTTCAACTATGGCAAATTCCACAATAGCATAATGGTATGTACTGTAGTGCAATAATTCCTAAGATTAAATTTAAAGTATAAATATTACAGAAATTACAGTGAGGCAGTTCAGAGTTTAATGTGAAAGGATGCAGAAATTTGACTGACTATAATCTATTCAATCAAATTGGGAAATCAACAGCTTGACTACCCTTACAATACTGAACTAACTTTGGTGATGATGCCAAGTGCACATCCCTTTAAGAGCAAATAATGCATTTTAAAAATGTCACAGTTTTAACATACTTGTAAGAATTAAGTAAAAGGTGAGGTGTAATTTTTAACATGATCACATGAAAGGTATTACAAGAAGCATGAAGATAAATTTAGAGCCTTCAGGTAAACAAATCAGTATCCATGTGAAGTACTGTAGATCAATTATAGCTGTGAGTTGTTGTTATACTCCCTTTTGTTGCTGTTTGGTTGGACAAAAAGTTGAGCGTTCCAAAGCCAGAGGTACATAGAAACATAGAATTTGTTCTTCAATTTCCTCTTAACCCGCCTCCTTTCATGGTATGTCTTTGAGTTCTTATTCTTCTCTTCCTTTGTTAAACCCTTGATATATTTGGAAGTTTCTATCATGCCCCCCTTTCTCTTCTCGGCTCCAAACGATTCATATTATGATTTTTTTGGTCTTCCTTTTGTGGTGTAGAACATGGACCATTTTAGTTGCCCATCTTTGTATTTATATCCTTCTGGAGATATGGCCTCCAGAACTGGACACAGTATTCCAGATGAGGTTGTACCAATGTCCTATACAGTGACATTATTACTTATTTGTATCTGCTACTGATTTCTCTCCATATGCAACCAAGCATCTGACTTACCTTCTTTAAATAGTGATGTCTAAATCCCTTTCCTCCACAGTAGTTTCCATTATAGTTCTCTTGATATTTTATTTGGCCTGTGGGTTTTTGAGATCCAACTGCACGATTTAGCATTTATTTTTAAAATAAAAGTGTGGTTACCAAATTCCTGACTATTCCTTAAGCGTACTTAGATCCTTAATCATTTGTTTTACACCTCCTAATGTGTCTACCCTGTTGCTTATCTTTGTGTCATCAGCAAAAAGGCATATTTTCCTTTCAATACCAATTGCAATGTCACCAAGATATTAAAGAAAGCCTGGTCCAAGTACAGATCCATGAAGTACTCCACTGTTAACATTTCACTCCATAGAATGCACATAATTTACGAAACTGTTTGTATCCAATCCTACAACCATGTTCTTATACATTTAACTGTCTTATACTCCAATCCCATGCTTTTGATTCTATTAAGCAGTCTTTGATTTCTGACAGTGTCAAACGCCTTATGAAATTCAAGATATCCTACATTCAAGATATTTAAGTCTCAGAGTCAAAATAGTCAATAATATTTGTTTGGCAAGATCTTCCACTGGTAAATCCACATTGTTTTGGATCCTGTAGGTTGTTTGATTTAATATATCCCACAACTCTTTATTTTAATAGTGTTTTCATTTATTTCCCTACTACTGATGTAAGACTCACTGGTCTGGATAAAATGTTGAGTGATAACTAGCCAATCAGCTCCTAACTGCCATGTTACAGGCTGGGTTTGAAAAATGACAGGTAGGAGCTGATTGGTTGGTTGTTTATTACTCTCGGTTTTATCAATTTTGATGCTTAATACATCTGGCCCCCAGTACCCTTGGATGTAACTCATCTGGCACTTTGATTCATCCAATTTCAGTTTGTGGAGTTCTGTTAGGACCTTTACCTCTGTTAATGCACTTTCATCTATATTATTTTTATGAATGACTGAATGAGTATTCAGATGATCAAACTTTCACTTGTTGATAACTCTTTTGTAAACCATGGTGATTTTTTTTTCCTTGTGCTTTTCTGAATTCTATTGACGCAAAAGTTTTTTGCTTTTAGTATTGCAGTTTTTTCCAATCTCTCCTGCACTCCTTTTAAGTTCTGCCAATCCGCCAATGAATTGCTTACACATTTTCCCATCTGTGCAAAGTCAGCCTTCCAAAAATCCAACACTTTTGTTTTTGTGTGACAGGAGTTGCACGATGTCTTTTTTTCTATACCATCTTGCTTAATGGTCACTGGATCCTAGATTCTCTCCCACACATATGTCTGATATCCTGTCACCACATGTGAGTATTAAATCTAATATTGAGTCCTGGCAAGTAGGTTCCCTCACCAATTGCTCCCTGTATTTAGAATTTAGAAATTTGCCACATTAAGTTGAACTTGCAACCATAGGTGCCGATTTATGTTTTTGCTGGTGGGTGCTCAAGCCAAAAATATAGGGGAGTGGCATCAAAGGGAAAGGGGCGTTGCCACAAAATAATATTGATTTATATATAAATGCCCCCACAGTGCCAAATACATAAATGCCCCCACAGTTCCAAATACATAAATGCCCTCACAGTGCCAAATACATAAATGCCCCCACAGTGCCAAATATATAAATGCCCCCACAGTGCCAAATACATAAATGCCCCACAGTGCCAATACATAAATGCCCCCACAGTGCAGGTACATAAATGCCCCCACCAGTGGCGTAACTATACATTTTGCTCCCCCCAGCCAAAAAAGTTTCTGGCACCCCCCCCCCCCCCATGCCCCTTAAACATTACGTCACACATCATAATGCCCCTTGCACTATATGCCACATGCCGTCATTAAACTTATACTCCACAAATCTAAATGCACCTTACACTATGGCCGGAATTTCATGCCGCCCGAGTTCAGTGCAGTGCGAGATATCCGCTGAATTCTGATGTTTTTTAAAGGGGAATTAACTTACAAGGCATGGTTTTGCCTTGTAAGTTAATTCCCCTTTAAAAAAACGTCAGAATTCAGCGGACATCTCGCACTACACTGAACTCGGGCGAGATGTTGGGAATAATGCTCCCACAAGCCATGCCTCCCGTTTTCATCACTATGGAGGCATGCTAAGCGCTCTGTGAGCTTCTGGCATGCCCCCAGCCCCTCAGACAGATGCTAACACATGGACACGCAGACGCCGACAATCAGACAGATACTGACAAATGGACAGATCCTAAAACACGGGCGCTGACAAGTTGATACATGGACGCCGACACAGACACATGTGTTGACACATGGACACTGAAAGACGCCTATACACAGGGATACGCTGACACATGGACTGCACATAGAGACACTGATGCTGACAGACGCTGACATCTAGAGACATAACACAGACACCCAGACACTGACACAAATATGCTGACATGTGATGACACAGACTGACTGTTTTGCTTCCCACTGTAGAAAACCAGGTTTTGAAAGAGTTAACCTTATTGTTATGTTCAGCTCCTGTGCTGAAGCCTGTAGAAGGGGAGGGCTCTGTAACCGGAGTGCAGAGTGCAGGGGAATAGAAGGCAGCCGCTGGAGCAGGACGGTCAAGAACAGAAAGCAGGGAGAGGGACGATGCTGCAGCTGCCCAGCCTGCGCGGAGGTACGGAGGTTGTGTGTACTGTGTACACAGAAACAGTTCTGAACTTCCTGCCTGTAATGCTGCTGCTGGGAGGAAGGGAGGGAGAGAGACGGAGAGAGACGGAGTGAGACAGGACGGACCTCACCTCAGCTCTGCAGGTTAGAGTGCAAGGCTTCCGGCACCAACGCAGCCCCCGCTCCTCCAAGCAGTGGAGGGGGCTGCCTTACACAAGCTACGCCACTGGCCCCCACAGTACCTGTGCCAGCGACAAGGGAGGGGGAGTGCAGTGGGACACGTGCGGGTGGGCCGCTGCTGAGCGGGTGGGTGCTCATTAATTCAAGCACCCACAGAATCGGCACCTATGCTTGCAACTACAAGTGGCAAATGTACCTAAGGTACCTAAGTCTTTTATGATTATGACCTCTCCCTTTAAAGCCATTTTAGTGATATCCAGCAAAAGTTTTCTGTCCAATTCCTGTCCCCGTCCTGGTGGTCTACAGATCAACCTAGAGTTTGCTTCTCCATCATTTCTCTGGTCACCCAAATGAAAACCCTCCCGGATACCGCCGGACCCCCGGCATCTCCCCGGTGGCAGAGTTAAATTGCAGCGATTCGCGGATTTTTAGGCGAGGGAGCGGGGCTAAATATGCAAATTGTGTCTTTTTTAGCCCCGTCCCCTCCTCAAAGACCCACTGACTGTGGGATTTGCATTACTGGGGGCTGGGCTTGATGATGTCTACATCAGGCCCTACCCCCAGAAGTGCTTTTCTCCCGGAGTTTCTAGGCAAGTAAGATGGGTTATAGTATAAGTCATAGACAGACTCATCACAGACAGTCATATGGTCTACCACTAATGGTCAACAGTCACAAGGTTGACAGGGTCAAAAGGTTGACAGGGTCTTAAGGTCACCATGGTTAAATCGTCTACATGGTCTTAAGGTCGACATGTAAAAGGTCGACATGGTTAAAAGGTTGACATGTAAAAGGTCGACATGGTCAAAAGGTTGACATGGAACCGGTCGAAATGGAAAAAGGTTGACATGAGTTTTTTATGTTTTTAGGGTGTCTATGTCAACATAGGTCGACATGGACACTGTCTAAGTGTACAGCGTCCCCTTGAATGGGCTTGTAATGGACAAGATTTCATTCAATTTTTTTTTAACTCACTGTTCCTTAGCTATTGTGTATTTCCTGGGACTCATGAAGTATAAACAGTCATCTTTGTCAAGGCAGTAATGCACACATAGGGGGGAATTTACAAAGAAGGCAAATTATGGCCGACCCTGTTTACTAACGGGTATATCTGTATATCCATTACCAGCACCATGGCCCTTATTCTGATCGGTGCGGATATTCCCGAATTCTTACGGTGCGGCCCGCACGCCACGGTGTTCTGCCGCGTGCGGCCATCGTCCGTAGAAACGCCCACGTGTCCTCCGCATTCGGACGGACTCACTCTTTAAGAACAGGGCGTGTTTACGGACGACATACAAACCATGCGTGTGCGGGAGAAACACTCCGATTCTGCACGGTATTACAGAGTATTACAGAGTATGCACGGGAATACCGCATCCGAACGGGAGCCAAGCGGTGCTACCGCACGTAAGCGGTGTATTTACGCCAAAAAACCCACTATTATGTCTATTCTGCAATACATCACATGACCCACTTATTCAATTACCTATCCTCATACAAAAATGCATATTTGGAATTGGAATCAATTAGATGCCAATATATCCTTACAAGCATGCCTAACACATGCATTGCACACATTAACCCTTACAGCAATTGAAGCAGCAATGGTTTCAATTAAAGCACTGACAAGCGTCCTATTAGTGAGTAATGAGTAAAGGAGTCGATTCTATTGGGTTCAGGTGTTAATGCTTGTAGTCATTAGGCGGTCCGTTCGCCTACCGCAGGAACGAGTGGTGTCCGCAAAGCAATAGTAGCCTTTTGGACACCGCACATTTCTATCGGTTTTGGTCGCGTGCATTCGGAGTGCTATCCGAATGTACGCCCCCCAACATAAGTGTACTCCCCCGTGTCCGCCCATGTTTCCTCCCAGTTTTTCCCACTTTGAAACTACGCCCATGTGTCATTCCGCATGACGCCCATAATACGCCCATATTTCCCGACTGATTGCGGTGAACAGTTTTGTACGGGATTTGCCCGAACAGGTACGGAGTCAAGGCGTGGCACATGCGCGTTGCGTTCTCCACGCATGCGCAGACGCCGTAAAGACGCGATCCGAAAGTATGCGGAAAAGTACGCGTCAATCAGAATAAGGGCCCATGCTCTTGGCCTGGTCCTGGATCCCAAAATATGGGGGATAAAAGGAGTAGGGGTCCCCTATATTTTGGAAACCAGCATCGTGCTCAAACATTGGTGTCATGCGACAGCTAGGGGACAATTTTTACACAAGGTCGCCATGCCAATGCATGAGCATTGTGGCCAGTCAGCCAGGGCCGAGTCCTGATGAGGTGTATTTTCCATTAGTATTTACTGCTGAATTCATGGGCAAAGTCAGCAATACGAATGATTGCAAATTTGCTGATCAGATACAACTCTATGGCTATATACGGACGAGTTCTATTGATGGTGTCTCATTAGTAAAGCTGAATCGGCTGAAGTTGGGGTTCGTAGGAATGGCAAATCAGCCAAATTCGACTGATTGTAAATTTGCAGGCATCGGGTCTCGGCCATATATGACACATCAAATTGGTACGAATACGTGCATTACAGCTTTTAGTAGACCAGTTATATGAGTTTTATTTTTGAGCCAAATTGAATATCATTAATTGGCTATTTGTTTATTTTAGTGGTGTCTAAAGTGTAAAGCTATGTACACTCTAGAAATATAAGAGAAACCATCGACAATATTTTGTTTTTTACACATATGGACATCCAATTTCCTTCTGAACAATAAATGTCATTGTAAATAAATTGCCACTGCTTTGTGGCATGAAAACAGCTCATATAGACCAACACATTTTGTAAAGTTCTCCAGATGGTGGGAGCGTATTTCACAGGTGTGTGAAGGACTGTCAGCTCCAAATGAGGTCAACATGTTGTGCAATGATTGGTCCTACCAGCTGATAATTGGGTGACCGGCAGGATTATAGCAGTATGCAGGGCCGGATTATAATGGGGGCACAAGCGGTCAGTGCCCCTGGGCCCCCCTCTAGCTAGGGCCCCCCTGTGGTTGGCATGTATTTTTTTAGCTAAAGGTTTTGTGCATGGGAGTGGGGTAGTTCTGCAGCTTCACCTATCTGCTAATGTGACAATGATTAATGGTGATGAGCATTGGGAGCCAAGTGTGCAGTGCATTACTGGGAGTTGACTAAGTCCCATGACACAAGGCACCAGAGGGCAGAGGCTGAGATGTTTGTGCTGAGCTCTGATTGGTGGAGCTCATTACATGCTTCTCAGGCCCATGGATAACAGCAGCAGCAGCCTAGTCATGGGAGGGTTTTTAATCAGAGGCAGCACTGGGACTGTGAGGTTTTCTACAGAGTAAGGTGCAGAGGGACAAACACAGGCTTTTCATGTGTTACCCATTGACCAAGTTTATACTGCCTTTACTCTGTGTTTTGACAGTGTAATATTCCCCCATGCAGTTTGCGGCCAGTAATGACAAGTGCAAGGGGGCCCCCTGTCTAAAGTGCCCCGGGCCCCCGAAGGCTTAATCTGGCAGTATGTACCTACATCTTGACGTTGTATACATGATCTGTGATCATCAGGATTGTGGACAGGCCAGGCCCCAGGAATATTCCTGCAGTGCTGTCATATGGTGCTGCCATCCAATAGGGGGTGCAAGGTGGCTGCTGCCCCTGTCTGGAATAATGCATTATGGTGCTAGTTCTACTCATAAATGGAGTTGAATGCTGGATCTGTCCCCAAAATTGCCGGGGCTTAAAGTGGTCCTGGAGAGGTGGTGGAACATTACACCATATTGCAGTAGTACCGCTGGGACAGGCTTTTCTGTTGCAATTTCTGCGCTGTGGTGGAGATGGAACTGAGTTTATCATTAAAGATGGTGGAACCCAGTTCCACCACACTTGAACACCTGGCTGGGCAGCATTTGAGCACCCGCTCAGACGCTGCCCAGCTGTTCCCAACCCTGGTGTGCGGCTCTGCACAGCTTAACAGTCAGAGGTCATGCTGTGCAGGCCACACTGTTGCATCCCCACTTCCGACCACATCTCCCGGCCGCACCGCCCGCTCTGCTGCTGCAACATGCCTGCTCATGCCCGGAGGCACCCCCAGCCTCGGAGGCACCCCCAGCCTCGCTCCTGGCCGCCCGCCCCGGGATCCAACTTACTTTAAGTTCCATCATGATAGGACTCCTAAAGCAGCAATTCAAAGTAGCCCTATAGTATGAAGCCACACTGAAAAATGTACAGAAAGATCACAGTGTAAACTCAGGGTTAGGCCCTAGGCAGTCACAAGTATTGAAATTGACAACTGCTACTGCTCCTGTCTCGCTGTGTGTGACCAGCCTGCGCAAACTTTTAACTTCAGGCAGCAGAGTCTGCCACTATCTCCCTTGTAAGTATAACATCTGAATGATGTAATTGTTTCTGCTGCTTCAGGCTGTTATCTTGATCACATTTGGGAAAGTTACCAAATATTCAATTACACTGTGTGTAACTAGCCTGCACAAACTTCTGACTACAGGCAACAGTAAAGGGGTGTACACACAGGTTGGAGGCTGGGCAATTTTGACTAAGCGATTTTTCTTAGTCAAAATCGGGATGTTACTGCCAGAGATGAGCTGGCTGCCATCCCCAACAGCAGCCTGCGTGTACTGCCGAATAGACAATGCAGTGTCTACTCAAAATATTCTCTCCTGCGGTGACTATTTGGCCGCCCAATAGTGACACTGCGGGGCCGCACATCGCTGTTGGCTGCGTACACATGGGGCGATTCAGGAAAACCTTTGAATCGATTTTGACAATGTAGTCAAAATCGCTTAGAAGAATAGCCCCTTGTGTACACGCCTTAAGACCTCAGGTAGCTTGCCACTATCTCTAACCTGTTTGAATAAATATACTCCTCCTGCAATTACAGGGGGAGATTCTCTAAGAACCTCCGCCCCCCTTCGCCGCCCATCGCATTTATAATTATCGCATATGTTGTAACATATGCGATAATTATAGCAAAGGACAGCTCTTGCGTTAAGAGCTGTCCTTTGCGGTGAGAGTCGCCGGGTCCCAGCAGGTCCCGGCGGCTCCCCCCTCCCTCACACACCCGGCGCTGCTGCTGCTGCGCCGGGCTCTCCTCCTCCCTGCACCCGAAGAGGATCAGTGCAGGGAGGAGGTCACAGGTCCGGACAGCACAGCTCTGTGCTGCCCGGACACAGGTGAGGGGGGAGGGGGCGATGCGGGGCAGCGGGGGGTCGGTGCGGGGCGGCGGAGGGTTGCGGTAGAAGCCCATTGGTAACCCGGTGGGGGATGCTTACAGCATCCCAAAATGCGGTAAAAACCCTGATAACGGGGTTTTTACCGCATTTTGCGCTTAGAGAATCTCCCCCACAGGTTGCTTTTAAAGGGACAGATACCTAGGGAGACATTTACTAAGATTGAATGGGTATGAATGGTCGTATTCATACCAATTCAATGTGAAAAACTTAGATTTCTCACGTACCAACAACTTTATGAATGTATGAATGCGTACGGTTCGTATAATTTCTAAAAAGCAGGAATGAGTATACCATTGATAGAATACGGCTGTAAGGCCGCATTCATTTCAATGGTATCGACAAATTTACTACTGATTCATATTGATGAATACGAATCACTTGTAGTATCATTTGCTTCCACCACTTCTCCAGTAGACTTCCACATGGAGTCTACTGGAGAAGAGGACTGGCCTACGATGGAACCCCTAGGTATGTATAGTGTGATTCATTGTAGTGTGAATTAAACTTCTGCTTGTCTTGTGTCTGTGTGTTTTATTTAACTATTTGTAATGCTCTAGAACTACAGTACAGTAGTACAGTACCAACAGACCCTTTATTTCCCCAGCATGTGGTTCTCTAAGTCCTTGCATGCGGTGCAGGCTTGCTGGAACTTGTAGTTCCACAACATTTCACAATAGGGAGGGGGTCCCAACTGCCCCAGAGTTCCAGCACAGGCTGACCAGTCCGGAGTATAATGCTTTGGCCGGGGGAACTAGTGTAAATAGTTTCCCCTGGCTATGGCATTACCCTGCTGTCTATTGGGACTCGGTGCTGGTTCCCAAAATATGGGGGAGCCTTATTTATTTTCTCCCCTTATTTTAAGAACCAGGACTGGCCCTTGAGCCTGGTGCTGGTTTTAGAAATAAAGGGGAACCTCACTGTTTGGCGCCTGAATTCCTAAAACCAGGATTGGTTCTTTGAGCCCATGGCTGGTTCTAGCCATGGGGGGACCCCACGCTGTTTTATTTGGTATATAAAGCAAATAATTATATTTATTACTATATCTGAAGCGCACCTCTCTATCTTTTCTCTATCCTTCACTTTTCTTCTACTAACAGAGAGGGCAGGGGTGGGCTGGGCCGGGGGGCAGGATGCCACATGCCCCCCGGGCCGGTATGTAGTGGCTGGGTCTGGGCCGGGGGCCGGCTGTGTTCACTTACACTGCCGCAGTTGTCGTCGGGTCCTGCTGCAGTGCCGCACACAGGCCTCCTCCATGGCGACGGCCCCTCCAAAAATGGCCGCCGCCTAGGAGGAGACAGACACTAGAGGTACTGCTGTACCTCTAGTGTCTGTCAGAGGATGACAGCGCGCCGCGGCCAGCGCTACCCTGAAGTGCGGCTTCGGGTAGCGCTGGCGCGCTGTTTAAAAGGAAACCCAGCATTTACTTAGGCTGCCGAGAGGAGGAGGGGGGGTTGCAGTTTACCTGCGGAGGCCGCCGGCGGGAGCGTGGGTGGCCCTGCTCCAGGCAGGTACATGGAACTCGTCATGCTGCATCTAGTGAGGGGGCCCTGGAGGAGCTCATGGAGGCTGAGCTCAAGCTGACCCTGCTAGAAAAAACTGCATGTACTGTAAGTACATTGTTCTGCCTAGACTTTGACATGGTGTGTGTGTGTGTGTGTGTGTATGTATGTATGTATGTGTATATATATATATATATATATATACTGTGTTTGAGTGCGTGTGTGTGTGTGTATATATCGGTAATGAACAAACCATGCCACTCCACAGGTTAAAGCAGGCAAATATATGTTTATTGGGCATTATGGTGTGTGGCATTATGTGTAATTGGCATTACGTTGTTGGCATTATGTGTAATAGGCATTACGGTGTGTGGCAATATGTGTAATGGGCATTGATTAATTGGCATTATGCTTAATGAGCATTGCGGTGTTATCTTTATGTGCAATGGGCATTACCGTGTGTGGCATTATGTGTAATGGGCATTATGTTGTTGGCCTTATGTGTAATGTGCATTACGGTATGTGGCAATATGTGTAATGGGCATTGTGGTGTTGGCATTATGTGTAATGGACATTGATTAATTGGCATTATGCTTAATGGGCATTGCGGTGTTGTCTTTATGTGGAATGGGCATTACGGTATGTGACATTATGTGTAATTGGCATTATGTGTAATAGGCATTACGGTGTGTGGCAATATGTGTAATGGGCATATCCATGTTGGCATTATGTGTAATGGGCATTGTTTATGTGTAATGGGCATTACAGTGTAAAATGTTGCAGCGCGCCTCCGGTGCGCTCTGTCCCTGTTTCGGGTGTGTGTGTGTGTAGGGGAATGATTGTTTAATAATTGCTGCATTATACATAGAGGGGAGAGGGTAGGGTGGTGAAACGATGGTGATGGTGGTGGGCCACTTGCTTGTGTTGCCCCCCAGGCTGAAAGTTGCCAGCCAGCCCCTGAGAGAGGGAATATAGGAATGCCGCTACTGGCCCCTTTCTTCTACCCTAGCGCATCCTGGAGTATATTTGCTATTGATATGATCTCTCTCTCTCTCTCTCTCTCTCTCAACACACACTCTCATACACACAACCAGTTATGAACATTTTTAATTCACCATTAAAGTAGACTTGTCAGTCATTCTATAGGTGGAGTCAAAGATGAGTCTAGACATCACTAGGGGCATTATTCTGGTTCACTCACAAATGGCAAATTCCTTCTCAAATGGGAAAAACCATATGCACTGCAGGGGGGCAGATGTAACATGTGCAGAGAGTTAGATTTGGGTGAGTTATTTTGTTTCTGTGCAGAGTAAATACTGACTGCTTTATTTTTACCCTGCAATATCACTTTGAAGTAAAACCCCACCCAAATCCAGGAACGGATTAACAGTGAGGCAGCTCCAGGCCCACTCTCCAAATTTGTAGATGAAGACTGGTGCTTTCCGACGAGCCCAGCCCCGTGTCGCTAGCCCCCTGGGAACCGGAGAGACCTTGGGCAAAGCTGGAACGTTTTCCCCATAGGATAACATGGGACCCACTAATTCCAACCCCCACCCTGTTCCGACGGCTGCCAGTTCCTCTCCCGGCATCACAAAAGTTCTGATACCTTGCTTGTACATATGGGTTAATTGGTTCCAGAAATATTGTGTGTAAACCGATTTTTGCTATTTCTGAAATGTAATTTCATGGCTGTTCATGTTCTTTGGGGGCAGATTTCTCTGAAACCAAATGGCCCAGTTTCATGGGACCAAAATCATTCAAAGGCCACTTAAAGGTCCTTCAATATGATACTCATGTAAATGGGTCAGTTGGTTCTGAAGATATAGCCGTTTAAACAATATACCCAGTTAAAGGGGGGGGATTCTCTCCCCTTCACACCAGAAAATGCATGATCCTAGGACCATATTATCGGGTCAATCTCTGCATTTTTTGGTGCGAAAGGGGTATTATTTTAAATAGCCGGGACCTGCAGTGCTCTGAATACAGCCGGGCAGCCCCTTGCTCTCTGCCCGGCTGTGAATGGCTGTCACTTTTCCCCGGCGGCGGATGTCCCCAAGTTACCACGAGCATGTATTCCCCCTTAGCAATAAGCATGTAATCCCACATGGCAACGAGCATGGAACCCCTGGAAATGAGCGTGGAACCCCTGGCAATGAGCACGTAGGTAAGCCGCACTTATGTAGAATCATTTTTAATAGGCATTACGGTGTTTGGCATAATACATAATGGAAATGATGGTGTGTGGCTAAACATGTAATAAGCATTATGGTGTAAATTTTTAATGCGCGGGCAATGTCCCTGTTTGTGAACCATATTTTGTATATTGGTTCAATCCATGTGGCAAAATGTGAATTTTACCTTAATCTGTGTGGCATAATGTGAATTTTGACTCAATCCGTGTGCCATAGTGTGAATTTTGGCTCAGTCTGTGTAAATTTTGGCTCACTCCATGTGGCATAATGTGCAAGAGGCAAGTACAGTAAAAGGGGATTACTATTGTGTTGCAGGATTTGTATGAGGGGTATATGGTGTGGTAAACTTAGGTGACCACAAAAAAGGTGCTGAAATGTTTTCTACCGAGTTTTGGCTTTCAGTATTTTTTTTTATGGCTGGAATGCCGCCTCACCCCGTAAGTATCTTAGGACATCGGCGTCCTGTGGGTGCACCTTTTTGGGGCACCCGGCAATATATTTCCCTGGAACCTGTGAGTGTTGGAATTTGTAATGCGAGTGCCGCTCGACATCTATATTGTGTGTGTGTATATATATATATATATATATCTATATATATATATATAGAGGTGCTGCAGGTGGCACTCCGGACTCTCCTGATAGAGGTAAATGAGGTACTGGTGCCTTCCAAAGAGACGGACAGGTACTGGCCTCTCGATATGAAGGGGTATGGGGGGCAGCGGCACTCAGAAATGATGAGACACGTGGCGGTTTTGTGGTCCACAAAACCGCCTCGTGTCTCATCCTTTCTGAGTGCCGCCACCCCCCATACCCCTTTATATATATATATATAGCGGGTGATGGTGCGGCACTCACGGCAATTTTCACAGAAACACGAATAGACCAAGATATGATCAACGTTTCAAAATTTATTAATTTTTTCGTCTTGGTGGTCTTGAGGAAGGTCCCTGCGTGGACCGAAACGCTGACTTGTACACTATGAGTGATTAAAACGTTGGATATGATAACAGCCTGGTGAGTGCTCTCTGCAAAAATGGAAATATATTTGGAAGTGGTCTGATTGACATATCTTTCTGAGATTGACGCCCCAGCATAACACTGGACTTTGAATTGCGCTGTGCCACTTATGTCTGGACTATATATGTATGCTTTAAACATCACCAGTACTTTTCTTAATAGATTTGTAGCCTTATGTGTGCCTCCTACTTTCCTGTGACCATATAGAATGGACACCAGAGTGCTGGGGAAAATATTGTGTGTCTGTGTGTGTGTGTGTGTGTGTGTGTGTGTGTGTGTGTGTGTGTGTGTATGTATGTATATGTGTGTGTTTGTGTGTGTATATATATATATATAAATATTATATGCCATTGCACTCTTTGGCTGGAGGCTGTGAAAATATATATATATATATGAATATACAGGTAGACGGGATAGCCGGCACTCAGCTCCAGTAAGCTCTTTGTGCCCCGTGCCTTCAGTAGGGACCCTGCAGCAGCTGGGTCAATGTACAAACACAGCGAGGACCGCGGCACTGGGGTCTGAAATAATGAAGACTGACGCTTGCCTAGTGTAGGTTATATATATATATGAATATATATATATTCCCAGAGTGAGACCGCACTCACACTTAATCTGTTCAATTTGGGGGTGCCGAACAAGAGGTGAATGCTTTATGCATGTACCCAAAAATAGTCCAGAGATTTCCACACATATGTGGTGTAGAATGTTAGGCACTCGCCATTATAATAAGTAAAACAATAAAAATAAAAATATATATAAAATTAGTTGAAATTATTTACACCCATGAGCAGACCACCCAACCAGAACACCTGTCACGCCTCCCACATTATTAGGTGCTGGCCACAACCCCTACTATTGCCCATAATAGGCCCTTTTCAGCTCCAGGCCCATTTAGACCTTCATCTGGCACTGCCCAAATCTAATTCTATCTGCACAAGTTACATCTGCCCACCTGCTGTACACATGGTCAGGAATTTGCCTTTACGAGTGAACCAGAATAACCCTCTAGAAGTTTGTGGTATAACTTGATGCATTCTTATGAAAATTGGTTCATCCTACAAATGTCTGTCTTGACTGCATGTAGCTGATGGCTTTACTTTAAAAATGTAAAGGGTTAAAGACAGAGGGCCAGATGTTCTAAGCTTCAAAAGTGATAAAGTAGAGAGTGATAAACAACCAACCAATCAGCTCCTGTCTGGCATTTCTCAAACACAATCTGTGACATGGCAGGTAGGAGCTGATTGGCTGGCAGTTTATCACTCTCCATTTTATCACTTTTGAAGCTTAGTGCATCTGGCCCACAGCCTGGTTAAGGCCCCGCTTCTCCTTGGTTAAAGTACAAAGCCGATGTGTCCTTCTTGTCGACTACCAGGGCTGCCGAGAGGTATGCGGGGCCCCGGTAAAATTTTGGGGTGTGGCCTAACTGTGGGAGGTGTGGCCACCTCCCGTGAATAGGCCACACCCCAAAGCCATTTAGGGGGTGAAAAAAACACTTTAAAGTCGAAGGGGAGTGTTATTGTCGCCCCCCCCTTTAGCAGCAGCAGCACACTCTCAGAATGAGCTCTCATGCTGCCAGTGAGATGCTCATGCTGAGCCTGCTGTCAGCACAGCACATGCTGTAGGTGTGTGCTGGCCGGGAGGGACAGGGGGGGGGTAAGACCAGGGCCCCACCGGGCCCCTCCAGCAGCCCGGGTAATTAGTACCCATCCCCCCCCCCTCTTGGCGGCCCTGTCGACTACCACTGTGCGCTTGAAGGTGCTGACATAAAAAGGGGGGCCAGAGGTGTGCGGGCCATCCTTATTTAAGTGACCAAGACTTCCTGAAGGCTTCACCTGGTCCTGGGTATGGACATATATGAAACCTTGGCAAATGTTTATCTCAAGTCACATTTGTTAGTTCTAATATTTTAGGCAGGCTGTCAATTTCCATAGACAAGAAAAAACATGAACTTTCTTTAAAAGAAATGAAGCCATGTATAATTAAACAGCCATTTATAACTGCACACAGCTGGTTTACGTAGTATAAACGTAGAACAATCAATACCAACTGCTCATTGTCAGTGCAACATTAAGTGGTGTGTGTCATGCAACTATGTTTCTGTTGACCTTAATTAACCACTTGTAGAGGAAACTTACATATTGTTTACCTGAAATGCTTTGAGACCAGTACAATTAAATTATTCATCAGTCAGTGTTGCACATATGACATTACTTAAAAATGCATTTTGCAAGTTTCATTTTAATTTTACTAGCTATAGATAGAAATAAAATCTTTGCCAAATGTATGAGCAACGTTTATTTTTTTCACTTTATTTATTTATAACGTGACAGTAAAACATATCAAAGAGAGTAATCTGTAGTGAATTTGCTTTGTCGCACTCAGCTGGGTGAAGTACTGAATTTCAAAGTGAAGTGTAAAATATTGAGTAACAATTTTGGCAGCAGCTCTCCCAAAGGAAACAATGGGTAGTGCCTAGTCTGAGCTGGTGGCAGTGCCTAGTCTAAGCTGGTGGCAGTGTCTAGTCTGAGCTGGTGCAGAGTTGGTTGCACAGTAATATTCCACTAAAAGGTGATTATACTAATCCTAGTCAGGACATCATTGATAAATTATAGAATTTGGCTGTTCTCTGTACTGTTATAAATACAATATAAAGGCGCAATAGGCCTGAGTCTGTGTCCAATTCTTTTGCGATTTTCCCGCCGATTGCTGAAGTTTATTCATCTGCACATACACCTGAGTAGCACCGCCACCACACATGCTTCCTGTTTCTGTACATACAGAGCTGCAGTACATATTTTGATGCCTGGTAGCAGAAAAGTAAGGGGCATTCCTATGGGGTCTGAGAGGTAACAGGCAGAGCCGAATTTCCCATTAGGCACGTGAGGCACCGGCCTAGGGGCGGCACATGTTTGGGGGCGGCACTTGGATGCCTGTGATAGTACTGTCAGCCCAAAATGTACCAATAACTGCAAAATATCCACTGTACTGTACTATATTCCATCTTAAATAGAGTGTAAATGGATAGGACATGCAGATACTGCCCCTATAAACTGTCCTACTTAGTAAACATTATTGTTGTGCCTAGGGGCGCCCTCCTCCCTAAATCCGCCCCTGGTAACAGGGGTATTGATAAAAAGACACATGGAGATGTTGTACCTTACACGAGTGTTGCAGGCGTGTCACAGATGTGTCGATGAAAGCAGTTGCATACAAAGGCACTCAATTTCTTATATATCTGGACAAACTCAGAGACAGAGAAACGGCACCTTGCATAGGGCAGATGCACGTTTCGATGTTGCCTCCAAAGATGCACCAGGCAGTAATACAGTGTCCATGGGCCTAAGTCACAAGTGATTTACAAATTAAACATAGAAACATAGAAACATAGAATTTGACGGCAGATAAGAACCACTTGGCCCATCTAGTCTGCCCCTTTTTTAAACATGTTACCTCAAACCATATTTGATCCTTATTTTTTTGTAAGGATATCAATATGCCTATCCCAAGCATGTTTAAATTGTACTACTGTATTTGCCTCTACCACCTCTGATGGGAGGCTATTCCACTTATCTACTACTCTTTCTGTGAAGTAATTCTTCCTCGCATTTCCCCTGAATCTTCCTCCCTCTAGTTTCAGTGCATGTCCTCGTGTTCTGCTGCTTCTCTTCCTGTGAAGAATGTCTCCCACCTGTACCTTGTTAAAACCCTTGATATATTTGAAAGTTTCTATCATGTCCCCCCTTTCCCTTCTCTGCTCTAAAGTATACATATTAAGATCTTTTAGTCTTTCCTGGTACGTTTTGTGATGTAGGCCATGCACCATTTTAGTTGCCCTTCTTTGTACAGTCTCTAATGTATTTATATCCTTCTGGAGATATGGCCTCCAGAACTGAACACAATACTCTAGATGAGGTCGTACCAATGACCTATACAGTGGCATTATTACTTCTTTCTTTCTACTGCTGATACCTCTCCCTATGCAACCAAGCATCTGACTTGCCTTCTTCATTGCTTTGTTACATTGCCTACCTGCCTTTAAGTCCCCTGAAATAGTGACACCTAGATCCCTCTCTTCCTCAGTAGTTTCCATTATAGTGCCATTTATACTATATTTAGTCTTTGGATTTTTGCAACCCAAGTGCATGATTTTGCATTTTTTGACATTAAACTGTAGTTGCCATGCTCTTGACCATTCCTCTAATCTACCTAGATCATCAATAATTTGTTTTACCCCTCCTGGTGTGTCTACCCTGTTGCATACCTTTGTGTCATCTGCAAAAAGGCACATTTTACCCTCAATTCCATTTGCAATATCACCAATAAAGATATTAAAAAGCACTGGTCCAAGTACAGATCCCTGGGGTACTCCGCGTGTAACCTTTCCCTTCTTTGACTGTACTCCGTTTACTACAACTCTCTGTTTTCTGTCCTGCAACCATGCTCTTATCCATTCAACTATCTTAGAATCCAATCCCAAGCTTTCAAGTTTATTTAACAGTCTGCGATGTGGGACAGTGTCAAAAGCCTTACTAAAGTCTAGATAAGCTACATCTACAACCCCACCTTGATCTATTACTTTAGTCACCCAGTCAAAAAAGTCAATAAGATTTGTTTGACATGATCTTCCCCCAGTAAACCCATGCTGTTTTGGATCCTGTAAATTGCTGGTTTTGAGATATTCTACAACTCTTTCTTTTAAGAGTGTTTCCATCAATTTCCCTACTACTGATGTAAGGCTCACTGGTCGATAGTTGCTTACCTCTTCTTTGCTTCCACTTTTGTGCAGTGGGACTACATTCGCTGTTTTCCAGTCCTCTGGGATTACTCCAGTAGCTAGTGACTGGTTGAATAAAGGTGAGTATTGGTGAGTATTGATAGACCGCTTAAGGGTATGGCCCATAGTACGCATGCACGAGGCCATCCTGAGATTAAATCCCGTAATTTTTTTATAGCTGGCAAGTTGATTGACAGACATCCAGCATTTGTGGGTGTTAATCGTCTGTTTACTGGGTGTGTCAGGGAAAATGCAGGCATGTCCAGGTGTTTAAGGGGAAGACCTGTTCTGTAAGCTCTGGGTCTGGGCTACACACACACAGTGGCTTGCTAATGGATTTGCCGCACAAGACGTACTAAGCAATTAGCAGGCTTGCATTGGGAGGGATTTCCCTCTGTCAGGATGGCATATACCTGATCGCAGTGCTCTGAAAATTTGCAGACCAGCGATCAGGTCTGAATCAGGCCCTATATATGCTGTGAGTGGGCATTACACATTAGGACACATGAATGTATACCAAGAAAAATCTTTGCAGCGGCATTAGCATAAAGACGCCGTCACAACTGCGACAAAATACACAGGCTTGGCTGCTTCCAAATCAGAATCAACCCCAGTATGGGAACAACAGAATGTCAAAGCGATTGTTTCATTTTGGTTTTGAGAATTGAATAATTGCACATTGGGGTCAGTCAGAATGGAAGTGAAACCACTGCTGACATCATAATCATCACACTTGAGGTTTACCATAATATAGTGCTCTCCAAGTACTTACAGCAAAAAGCCAGTATACATGTTATTATCACTGTGTCCTCACATGCCAAATAATACACCATGATACCACACAGTAGTGCACAGTAGACATCGAAGTGCAATGCTGCATCGAATCCGACATGCACATGATGTCGCATGCCTGCTTGCGATGGCACATCGGGTGCTGGAAGAGGACAGGAAGAGGGTTGTGGAGCAGTGCAGCGCTAGAAGTAGGGCTAGCGGGCGGCGGAGTCAGTGCGGTGGCATCATTCGAAAAAAAAAATGTAGATCGCTCAGCACACAGCATTGCACAGCAATGTGTCAGCGCTGTGTGCTAAGCGATCTGTCCTGGCCAGTGTTCACCAGTGAGAACAATGACCCTGACCGGTGATTAAGTAAATGTATCCAGCATGCTGGATATTAATCGCCAGGCTATAGTGAAGCGCAGAGCTGTGCATCGCTATAGCTATAGCCCCTACACACGGATCAATGTAGTGAGATCGCATAGAAAATGCCCTGAAATCGCCCAATGTGTGGGCCCCTTGAGTGTTGCATGTTACCAAGCATATTGTTTAAGCAGATTCTTCTGATAACGAGTTTTGTAGGAAATATGTCAAAGGCACAATGAAAGCAAAAATGTACTTGTACTGTTTGAAAGAAGGGGTCATTTCAGTTGCATAATAACTTTTCTGGCTTATGTGAAAAGTACAATACAATAACAGAGTGTTTGCCTGGCGCATGCTCCCAAGGCAGCAGGCGTAGTGTGTGGGGAGGCATCCCGGCGATTTGCCCATGGAAAAGCCCAGCATTTCATGGGCATTCCCATGAAAACGCTGGGCATTCCCATGCAAATCGCCCGGTGACGCTTGTGTCAGCTGCCTGCCCTGTTCCTGTTGAAGGTGCTGGCATTTTTTACAAGATTTGTGAAAAATTCATGCGCAACCTTCCGGCTGCTGCCCGTGACACACTAGGGTTAAACACCAGTAGCCCAACCAAGACAATACAATAAACAACAAAATGTGTGTGTTACAATGGCGCTGCCAATACCGTAGTTATCCCTCCACCTCCATATACATGCAGTACCTCCCTTTTGTTGGTTGCACTGCTTGACAGGTGGTAGACTTTTCAATGTTCCTAAAACTCAAAATAAACCGACATGGTGCAAAGTAACGTTTTTTTTTTCAGTTACAATCTTTTAAGTTCCTTTTATTCACTCACATGCAGTAGGAGAAATAAAGCTTTGAGATCCTTTTAGGACCAACAATGCCCTCCAGACTCTTTCCTATTCAAAAATAGCTCTGGGGAACTCAAAAGAATGGAACATAGTGCAATTCCACTTTTTGCAATATAAACAATTTATTATACATGCATTTTTTACAAGATTTGTGAAAAATCAAGCATGCTTCTGAGGAAGGACTTTGGTCCGAAAGCGCGCTAAGGCATACCTGATCACCTACTGTGGACATCCACTCTCCTGTTCCCGTGGACGGCTGATGGTATCCGGACCTGCCAGCTTATCCAGAGGGACATAAAGTTTGGAGACTCTTTTACCCATTGTGGTGATATGCGATTTTAACTACTTTTATTGTGAGTGTATCTGTATAATAAATTGGGTACTTGTTTCCTAGCACGGCACCACCGATTTTTATTGTATGCAATCGGGTTGCAAAAATTGGGTCAATTGCATTGCATGCAACCAAATTGCATGCGATGCAATTGACCCGACCGACCCGATTTTTTACATTGGAACCAATGTTAAATGGTCCCTGAGACCCGATTTTACATTGGCCCCAATGTTAAATGCCCCCCAGACCCCATTTTTCATTGTATTCCCCCCCATTGTTAACGCCCCGCCACGATCAACGTGAATGCGACGGTACATGTCCTGCAACCTTTTCATACCCTCACTATCCACGTCGGCGTGTAGTTGATTTTATATAGTGTGGCAAGTGCAGTGAGCCACCAAGCCCGAAGCGTGGCGAGCACAGTGCATTACTTCAGACGTATTACGTGTCCGCTCGCCACGCTTTGATTGGCCAGAAATCATTCTGACTAGAGACGCCGAGGAAGAAACATCTCTGCGCCTGTGAAAGTCCTGTGAGCCGGGTACCAGATGGGAGCAGCACTTCTGCCGGAGAGGATGCCGAGGTCGTCGCCGGGGACCAGGTGAGTAGGATTTCCTTCCTTAGGTACCCCTGGGGACTACCTCCGATCCTGGACCCCGGATTCTTCAGCCCAGGAGCCCCGGAACCCTGGACCAGCCCCGGAACCAGGACCAAGGCCCCGGAACCGGACTCTTCTACCCTGGAGCCCCGGAGCCCGGACCCAGGATCCAGGGACCGACCTACGGGCTCAAGGTAGGTAAGTATCAGTGTGTGTGTGTTATGTGTGTATTAAACTTTTATTTTTCAGGGTGTCAGTGTGTTTTCTTTAACTATTTTTTGTACTGTAGAACTACAAGTGCCAGCGGGCCCTTTAATGCCCCGCATGCTGGGACTTGTGGTTCTCCAAGTCCCAGCATGCGGAGTAGGCTTGCTGGGACTCATAATTCGCCAGTAGAAAACAATAGTTTTTCTTCTTTTTTTTACACAATCCATCAGCCCGATGCCCACCGCCCAGGGGCATCGGGGACAGCCCCGGACTATCAGCATGGGCTGGTAAGTCCTGGAGGGGGGGGACCCCTTCATTGGGGGGGTCCCCACTTCCCCAGGACCCCTGCCCATGCTGACCAGCCAGGGGGTTAATGCTTTGGCCGCGGGACCTTATATAATAAGTGTCCCCCGGCTGTGGCATTACCCTGCTGGCTGGTTGGGTCCGGTGCTGGTTCTTAAAATACGGGGGACCCCTAGTCATTTTGTCCCCCGTATTTTGGGAACCAGCGCCGGACCTTGAGCCTGGTGCTGGTTTCATTAAATCAAGGGGACCCCTATTTGTCGGGGACCCTGATTTTATGTCACCAGCACCGGCTTAATGAGCCCGGGGCTGGTTATGCTCTGGCGGGGGACCCCGCGCTCGTTTTTTTTTTTTTAATTTGCGCTTTCCTGCAAACGTGCGATTTTCAGACATGAAAATCGCACATTTTCAGGACTAAAGACATCGCACCACTTCGCCGCAAATCGCACCACTTCGCACTTTTCAGCCTCCAAATCGCATCACATTAAATATGCAAATTATGACTGAAAAATGCGATTTCAAAAATGGCGAATTGCGGCGATGTGGTGCGCTAAAAAAACATGCGCATTTATCTCATCCCATAGAATGTCACCCATGCTGTCTAAACATGTTCTGCTCCTATTTGTTAAAGCTGCAACATAAGTTTTACAAAGATGGGATTTCTGTTGAAGATGTGATGTTTCCCATAGCAACCAATCAAATTCTACTTCTTATTTATTTAGCACCTTCTAAAAAAATTAATTGGTTGCTATAGGCAACATCCTGTCTTCAAAATAACTCCCATCTTAGTAAATGTACCCCCTAAGTGTGTAAAGCAATTACATTGACATGTTCTCCCAGGGTAGGAGTCTGAAGGCTGTGCTGAGTGTAGGAAATGTGGATGCGAAAATCAAATTTTTTGGGGTGGGTAATATTTAAAAAAAATATATATTTTCTGTACTGCTTTCCTAGCACGGCGCCCACGATCTAGATTGTATGTGTGGGGCTTATATCTCAAGCATCTCATGCATCTTATGTGTTTGTGCGGCATAAGATGCATGAGATGATGCAATCGATGCGATCGACGAGATTTTTACATTGGAATCAATGTAAAAAGCCCCCAAAACCCCAATTTTATTTGCTAACCCCCCCTCATGGGTGAAATGGCCCCCCCATTGTTAACGCCACCCCACTATTGCCGCCAACCCGAAGCGTGGCAAGCGCAGCGAGCCCGCGAGGGGCGGCGGTACGCGTCCTCCGACCTTTTCATACCCCCACCGAGCCCGAAGCGTGGCGAGCGGACGCGGAATACATGTAAAGTGGTCCGCTGCGCTCGCCGCGCTTCGGGCTCAGTGGCTCGCTGCGCTCACCACACTATATAAATTCAACTCCACGCCGACGTGGATAGTGGGGGTATGAAAAGGTCGGAGGACGCGTACCGCCGCCCCTCGTGGGCTCGCTGCGCTTGCCGCGCTTCGGGTTGGCGTTGATAGTGCTGGTGGCGTTAACAATGGTTATTGGGGCTCACGATTTTTTTATCTCAAGCATCTCATGGATCTCATGGATCTCATGCATCTTATGCATCTTATGGATGCATAAAATCCATGAGATTAAAAAATTGGGTCCATCGTGTTGATTGTATGCCTTAAGTACCTTAAACTTAAAGGCCCCCATACACTAGCCGATTTTGGTCAGATTTCAGCCAGATCAGTCGGATCTGGCCGAAATCGGACCAAAATCGGCTAGTTTTGATGTCCCCTCAGATCCGATGCGCGGTCCCGTGCGCATCGGATCTGCGTCGGGTGGTCGGACCTGCTGCACGTCCGACCACCCGACTTGGGACCTAGTGGGGCGGTGGAGGGAGCAGGGGGGGCTGGGGATGCTGCGGGGGACACGTCTGTGTCCCCCGCTGCTGGGGACAGCGTCTGTGCGGCGAGAAGGTAGAGGGAGCAGGGGGGGCTGGAGACGCTGCGGGGGACACAGGCTGCATAGAGCCGGGCAGGGGGAGCCGGCCGGGAGCTGTCAGTAATGAATAAAAAAAAAAGCCCATACAATGAATGGGCGGCCTGTGATTGGCTGAGCGCTCTCTCAGCCAGTCAGCAATTGGCTGAGAGAGCGCTCAGCAGCCAATCACAGGCTGCCCATTCATTGTATGGGCTTTTTTTTTTATTCATTACTGACAGCTCCCGGCCGGCTCCCCCTGCCCGGCTCTATGCAGCCTGTGTCCCCCGCAGCGTCTCCAGCCCCCCCTGCTCCCTCTACCTTCTCGCCGCACAGACGCTGTCCCCAGCAGCGGGGGACACAGACGTGTCCCCCGCAGCGTCTACAGCCCCCCCTGCTCCCTCTACCTTCTCGCCGCACAGACGCTGTCCCCAGCAGCGGGGGACACAGACGTGTCCCCCGCAGCGTCTCCAGCCCCCCCTGCTCCCTCTACCTTCTCGCCGCACAGACGCTGTCCCCAGCAGCGGGGGACACAGACGTGTCCCCCGCAGCGTCTCCAGCCCCCCCTGCTCCCTCTACCTTCTCGCCGCAAAGACGCTGTCCCCCGCAGCGTCCCCAGCAGCGGGGGACACAGATGTGTCCCCCGCAGCGTCCCCAGCCCCCCTGCTCCCACCAGCTCTCACCTCTTAGCGCCCCCCCCCCTGCTCCCCGGGTTTTTTACATGTGATAAATCGAGACGATTTATCACATGTAAAAAATGGCACATCAAGTGCCAATCTAATCAAGCTCCCCCGGGGAGCAGCCGGGGAAGCTCAGGGGGAAGTCGGGGGCGACTTGTCTTAAGGACAAGTCGCCCTAGTGTATGGGGGCCTTAAGGCATACAATCAATGAGACGGGCGCCGTGCTAGGAAAGCAGTACCATATTTTCATTTTGCATTTTTATGCAGTATCGTTTATTTACTGAGACGGGAGTTCTATTGAACATCAAGGGTTCCATAAACAGTAAATAATATATCATATATGCAAGAACTTTTACTAGCAGATATGCAGAGAACCTTTGTATATGTCCAGGAATGTAGGTTTTTGAATTATAATTGCGATAAATTGGAATATTTAAAAGTACAAGATACAATACAGATAAGATATCCAAAGTAGCAGTTTAGAATAATTGATATTGGATATTAACCTGAGTCTGTATCCGTCCTGTTGAGTTTCTGGCAAGATCAGTCGTATAGAGCAGTGGTTCTCAAACTCGGTCCTCAGGACCCCACACAGTTCACGTTTTCCAGGTCACCCTGCAGGTGCACTCATTACTAACTGACACATTTTAAAAGATCCACAGGAGGACCTAATTATTTCACTTGATTATGTGAGGAAAACATGCACTGTGTGGGGTCCTGAGGACCGACTTTGAGAACCTGTGGTATAGAGTGTAACAGTGCTGTACTGCCCAGCTGCCTCTGGATATAATGGCATAAAGGAGAAATGCCGTACGGTGACTAGTGTCCTCAGCAGGACTGTTCCTAGAGTGTCTGGATACCAGTGACAGAGTTGCCCAGCTGCAGCTCTTGGCTGACCTCTAAGACTGTTAGCAATAAGTACGCAGAGCCAGATTCTAATGGAACTCCATATGGTAGAAGGATAACATGGCAACACTTACAAATGCAGCAACAGGGGCAGATTTTATGGTTTTCTCAGGTTTAAAATCCATAAGCAGGTAATCCTCTAACCAGTTTTACCCCTATCAGTGAGCTTTTGAAAAAGTCTTCAGGATTCATGAATGCACAGAAAAGGGGTGCTGAATGACTGCCTGGCAGTTGGGATTTCGACAGTCATTGCACCGACGTCGGAATCCCGACTGTTAAAACCCCTGACAGACGGGCAGCGGCTATTCTCCCTCATGGGGGTCCACGACCAGGGGTTAAAGTGAGGGGGAACGGGGTGGAACTGAGTTCCACCACCTCTAATGGTAGGGGGAACAGAGTTCCACCTCTAGCACAGTCTTGAACAGTAATTCCAACAAAAAAGCCTGTCCCAGCGGCTTCTTCTGGCACAGAGTGAAGAAGTTGCCGTTCTTCACTTAAGCAGTGGTGATGGCATGATAGAAACATAGAATGTGACAGCAAATAAGAACCACTTGGCCCATCTACTCTTCCCCTTTTTTTAAACATGTTACCTCAAATCATATTTGATCCTTATTTTTTTTGTAAGGAAATCAATATGCCTACATGCTTGGGATAGGCATATTGATATCTTTACAAAAAAAAAATAAGGATCAAATATGGTTCGAGGTAACATGTTTAAAAAAAGGGGCAGACTAGATGGGCCAAGTGGTTCTTATCTGCCGTCCAATTCTATGTTTCTATCATGCCATCACCACTGCTTAAGTGAAGCATGTGTGGTTGGATAGTGGGGGTATGAAATCACCCATGGGTGACTATACAATTAAAAATCGGGTCTTTACAATGAAAAATTGCACACCCACACTTCTAGGTGCCACATTCACAATATCTTCATATATTGAACTAGACACGCCCCCTTAATGGGGCAACATGCAAAATTCTCCTACCAACTATAATCTCGCTGAAACTAGTTTTCAAAAGGAGGCAAGTATGAGTTAAGGCACATTTTACAGAGCTGGATGACTTTCTAGCTGGTTTCACCCCTGGGAGGGTTGCATATACTGTGTACGACAGGAGAGAACCATGGCACGTGTGCTTGGTCTATACCAGGCAATGTGGCTTTACAGTGTTAGTGCCAGTTATTGTACCCAGTATGATGTATCCTTTCTAGTAAGGAGGACACTAATACAGCAATAAACGCTGCGAGTATATCCCAACAGCTGCACTAATAGTAGGTGGGATCATTATGCTCCCAGCCAATCAGAAGCAGCTGCCAATCACCACCACAGGTACGTAACGTTAGATATCTTATAGACATTATTGCCAGTACATTTGTAGCTTTTGGGAGATCCCAATCAATTCCATGGCAGATACATTTCAATTTCAGAGATACTTGTGCTTATGAGTGTAGTTTTAGAAGCATATACAGTGTTATTCTGGTCTATGAACACCATTTAGCTGGGTATGTACCTTTTTGAGCACTCATTTGATCGGGTCAACACTACCAATTAGCCAAGTGCTGTACTACCGGCTTGTATCCCTGCATACTGTGCTAGAAATAGCCCAGTGTGTGCAATTCTGTAGGAGTAACCTCCAGCTTACAACTGTTGCTGGAGCACTAGAACAGTTATCAGCCAACAGTGCATGCACTGATACAATAGGCAGCCTGTTCCCCTGATATCATGTGATCAGGTCATGGACTGTACACAGCTTGACTGTATTTGGCCAATGCTGGCATCTCCGTATCCTGCCTCTCAGTACACCTCACAGAACAAAACCCTGGGATCACTGAGTGCAGGTATCAAGCTGGGTCACCTTAAAACCTGTTCCCACTAGGATAGTGCCGGGGCTTCCTCTGCTGGCTCTAGGAGAGAGCACTAAGCATTAGAAACACACCTCACCCTATAATGCAAACAACACCTAGATACCATGACTTGGGTTACAAATTAACATTGCCCCACAACTCGGGTTCTTCTAGGACAGTGGTTCTCAACCTCGGTCCTCAAGTACCCCCAACAGTTCCTGTTTTCCAGGACTCCACACAGAATCATAAGTGAAATAATTAGCTCCACCTGTGATCTTTTCAAATGAGTCAGTGAATAATGAGTGCACCTACTGGGTGATCTGTAAAACATGAACTGTTGGGGGTCCTCCAGGACTGAGGTTGAGAACCATTGTTCTAGGATCAAGTCAGGTAACAACCCAGGTTAACCCTTACACACTGAGCCACAACCCAGGTATTTGTGGTGGTGTGAAAGGGTATGAATATAAGAAAGCAGAAGCAGTAAATACAGTGTGATGTGAACAGCTGGAATAGCAATCAGTACTCACATGCCTACTGAATTCCGCATCCATCCAGCACCAGAGTAACTAGTCAGGGATGTAGTGCTGCACGGAGATGTATTGTTCTAGCATCAGTGCTGGATACAGCTCTTATAGTAATGGGGTCTACATTATGTTATCGCAGAGATCTATGCCACAATTATCTGTCTGTGGATTCTGACAGCTGTGCACTAGAAACTTAGTCAGAGCATGTGCTGTGGCACCAGTCTGCAGCAGTGTAAGATCAGTCTTATAGACATTATACTTATATCGGTTTTACAGAATTAGGAACACTATGCTGCTGTCATCCTGTAGGGCTGCTGCACTGACCAGAGCCGGCCTTAGGCATAGGCAAACTAGGGAATTGCCTAGGGCTTTTGGAATACCTAGGGGCACCAGCAGCTTCTGCTGATTAAAATTATATGCAGCATGCCTATATTCTGTGTGTGAGTGAGGCTGTATCTGCATATGAAATAGTGTATTCATGGAAATCACTGTAACATAGCATTCCATATGCAGTTACAGCCACAGTCGCACACAGAATATAGGCATACCACATATAATTTTAATCATTGGAAGCTCCTTGTGTGTGCTGGTCATAACAATGCAAAAAGTACGAATTTTCAGCAAAAAAGGCACCCAACGTTAGCAGAACTGGCCAGGAGCTGCATGGCATATTGAGTCAAGATGTATGAGGAAACATCTGTATCCAAGCAGAGGCAGAGGTCACAGTGTTAGCGGCTGTGCGAGTGCTGTCTGCAGGTGGGTTGGTTGTGCAATAGTGTTCGGCATACAGTATGTGTAAGGGGCATTATGTGAGTCATGTATAAATGCATTAATAATGTGCAACATATGTGTAACAGGCATTATGTGTGCCATGTGTATAAGGGCATTAATAATGTGCAATATATGTGTAAGGGGCATTATGTGTGTCATTATGTGTATGAAGGACATTAATAATGTGTGTCATGTGTAAGGGGCATTACTGTGTGGTATTATCAGGGGTGCTGAGAGAAAGGGGTAGGGGGTACAAATTAAACAGGCCAAATTCTGATGGAAGGGCCCAGTGGGGGCCCCGGGCCCCCATCCCTTAAGTGACAGCAAATCTTCTCCTCTGCCCAGCACACACTGCTTTGTGCTGGGTTGCAGTGTGGCCATGGAGGTGCTTAAAATACAATATTTTCTCAGGATTTTTTTCTAAGGGTATAATGTGAATAATGTGAGGAGTAAATGTACATAACGTAAAGTGGTACAACTGTGTGATGTAACGTGAATAAGGGACACCATCGCATGATATAATGTGAATAAAGTTGCACTACTGTGTGGCATAATTTGAATTGGGGGTACAATTGTGTGGCCATGACCCTTCCCAGCAAGAACACACCCCTGTTTGGGCTGCACACCGAATGTGTGCCCTGTTTCTATTTAAAATATTGCGGGTAGGAGCACCAAAATGATGACTGCTATGATGAGGGTTGACGATACTGGGAAAGGGGAGCAGGGTCAGAGGCGGAACTAGTGGCGGTGCTAGGGGGCACCAGCCCAAATCTTGCCTAGGGCGTCATTTAGGCTAGGGCCGGCTCTGGCACTGACCAGGCCCAGCATTCAGGCAAGCCACAACAGTCTGTAGTGCCATAGGAACTAGAGTGGTAACATTTCCCTACCCAGTCAGAAGACAAGACCATGTTCACAATCACTTTTCTCATTACAATTGGCACAAACACATACAATGGTCTCCTGCCCCCACCGCAGACTAGGAACCACCATACACAGATACATCATTAAGGGGCAAAAGATCATGTGACCTGAAAGCACAGAAACCAGGAATGTTCCACATGTAATACTCTCCCTATTCCATGCACCAGGAAAGGGACACATGGATTGTATCCACCCAGTGACAGAATAATGACACCAGACACAGGACAGGTTCTTGGGTATATATTTAAGCACATTTACAGAGCATTGTAGAAACGTCCAGCGTTATCACTGGATATTATAGTCATGTCATACAGAAATGATGTCCAAGTAGAGGGAGACTTGGTTCCCATCTTGAAATCCTGTAAAAGGAAATGGAAGGGAAAAAAAAAAATCTAAATAAATATTTACAGAACAGATCTAGCAATCTGGGAAGATACAGACAGAGATCCAGATACAATCATTAATCTGATCAAAAATAAGTAATATATTTAAAAAAATCTAAAGGAAGAGACTATCCACGGTTTTATCACAAAGGAAAGGACTAAACTGTACAATACAATATAATAAAGTAAATTGCTGAACATAGAGTATACTGCCAATAGAAGACACATGCAGCTGAGTCATGACAAACGGGTCACTGTGGGGTGTGCAAATTGATGTTTGTAAGGCTGTGTGTTGGGCCCTGGTGTATGTCCCTGCTCTCCCTGCTCTGCCCTGGGTCATTCTGTGAGTGTGTGTATGACCTATGACCCTGCCAAGCGTTATACACACACTCACAGATTGACAGTTCTGGGATATTATATAAGATATAAACAGGCAGCAGTGCAGAGGAACGCAGGTGAGATTAGAAAAGCCATTTATTTCTATGCGTGTAGAACGGACTTACCCAATAATCAGGACTCTGCATGCCGGCAAATATCTGCGCATACATCCCAACATGGCCCATTCCAGGAGGGACAAGATACACTGTTCCTGGACTTCCATGCTAGTGGCAGTTGCAGAGTTGCAGGGCTGCAGCACAGTCCAAAATTCAGTTAGGGGTGTCCCAGCAACTGCCACCCCAAACACCACAGTCCAGGACTCACTGACAGGTGTGGCTCCCCTATTTACATTTTGGACAGTGGTGCAGTCCCACCTCTGCAACTGACCCTGGCAAGGCAGTCCAGGAGCAGAGCATTTTGTCCCTCCTCGTATGGGTCATGTTGGGAGGTATATCTGCGGTCAGGTATGAGTCAGGCTCAAAGTGGTTTCAACCCAGCCTGTAACATGACAGTTAGGAGCTCATTGGCAGTTATTTTATTTCTGTGCACTTTATCTGTCTCCAAAGTTTGAAACATTTCCACATAAATCTGAAGTCCCCTGTTATCCTATTCCCATCTCAGGAGTCTGGCTACTGGCAGCAGTGCAGTGTGATGTCATAGCTGCATCGCAATTACTACTGCATGCAGGTTCCAACAGGTAATTGCCACACAAAGCAGCTGACTGAGCAGACCTACCTTCTTACAGTAAGTGACAATTCCTACATTTTCTGTCCAATTTGGCCTGTTTTCCTCCGATTTGGCCAATAAATTGGTTGAAAAATGTATGAATTTCTCCACCATATGTATTAATATGCACTTGTGTCATATTTTATTACTTTATTATGCAGTCAACAGGTCAATATCTTCTGGGGTCTGAAGCCCATCATCTGATCTGTGGCTACCACCCAATTATAATTGTCAGCGTACCAAGACGTGGCTGATCTAAAGATCTGCGGTGTGTTTCCTGCTGTCGGCGAGCGGACCCGGCACTAACGGCAGAATCTGTAACATCCAGTGCCTGCAGCTCCAGAGCAAGTGGGACTCCCTCCGGTTCGGAGGTAAAGAGCGGTATACAGATATATACACTCAGCCGGGACCCACGAGGAGCAGCCGGAGGAGCCATCTCCTGAGCACAAGATACATTACACCTTATCGTTGTGCCGAGCAGCAGGTAATACCCGCACTTTACCCCAGCTCCTACACTCACAGCTTGATTTGCTCCCTCCAGGCAGAGGTGCCCGGGGAAAACAGTTAAATTATTCATCTACCAACAGCATTCCGGAATAGCTAACTATTAGAAATGTTTGGCCGCGTTAAAGGATATACTTATTTCTATATCACCGGGATATATCTCTTTTGATTTGTGGTGACAGCCTTTCTCCCTTTTTCCCCTCTGGGATATAAAATCCAAATAAGGGATTGTGGGTAAATAATCTGGGACTAGCATTTTCCAGATAAATATATAGGGTTATGGGAAATTTAAGCTAATTGTGCACTGCAGAATATTTTGAGGTCATGTTTTCTTGATAATATATTATAAATGAATGTTATGTTTAATAAAACATTATAATAAAATAATTTGGATAATTAGTTTTTATACTTCATTTTGCGCTCCCTCAATTAACCAGATTTGAAGGTCCTAAAAATGGATATTCCGCAAAGAAGAAACAAGATGGCCAAGGTTCTGCGCGGTAAGTGACGTAGATAAACCTGTGATATAATATTATATGAACCCTCTTAATAACAAAGCATACGCTCTCCCTGGTCATGCGCCCATACTGAATATGGGACCGAACTCTGCAAGGATCGCTAATTGGAGTTCTCAATAACTGAGCGATTATCGAATGACTGAGCATGTGCAGCGATTATCGATTAATTTGCAATATCACAGGGCCATTTATTCTCCCCTTATAGGGTGCAGTGTTTTGCTCACAGTCCCCTCGTTTCTCTATATCCAATGTGAATTACCCCCTAAGGTGGCATAGGTTTTGGGGGTACAGCTACATTTATTTAATGTATACAGTTAACATATACAGTATCAATTATATATTTTTATTATATAATTTTATATCTTTTTAATTTAGGATTCAAATATTGTAATTGATCTCTCTCCTCAAATCTTAGCGTTGCCTGTCCCATTAGTACAACCCCCAATATACCTGTTCCATCTGTACAAGACCCCCATATACCTGTGTCATCTTTACAAGACCCCCATATACCTGTCCCACACTAATTAACACAATACTTTTTATTTTGCAAAATATCACGGGCCTGTTGTAATGACGCAGAACCCAGGACACCAGTGTGACTGTTATTTGCATTTTACTTACAGGTCTAGAGAAGACCATCCAAGATGTGGATGAATATCTTGACTGGGCAGAGGTAGGTGAATAAAAGATCTCAGTCTATGGAATATGAGGGACTATGTTATGTACTGCCAATGTAGCCTCTCCTCCCTGCCGTCTTTGTGATTGAAAGCGGATATCACCGGGAGGCATGGTGTAAATCTGGTGGGAGGTGGGGCTTAGTTGCAAGACCTAAATCCTTGGGTGGGGCTTAGGTCCATATCTGCCAGGTAATATGCGCTAGGGACAGGGTGGCTTCTAGGCAACGCATCGGCTCCATTCCGTATACGCCAGACAGGGGATGCCAAAATAGGAGGGTAATAGCATCCCATAGGAAGTGCTGTATCTGGGGCCCATTTATCATTGCATTGCGGTTAGCTGCAAATATCAAGTATTCCCTGTATGTATGATGCCTCTCTCAGCCACATCCCCCCATAGGTTCCTATGGGCAATGATGCTCGATTTATCAATATACGGGATGTAAATCAATATTAGACCCTGCAGCTTCCACTCTGGGCTACAATGGGAACCGTCCCCAGAAGTAGCCGCTGTGTATGTGCGATCTGGATGACCACACATGTGCAGCACACCCGGCAGCCATCACAGGGACAGGCTCTTAGTAATACATCACAGCCAGTAAGATCCCACCCATGCGGAACATAACTTCCAACTGTCCTGATTTTGAATGGTCCAGCATCCCACCTGGGGCCAGCAGTGTCCTACAGTTGGGAGGGGGGCAGTTGGGAGTACCCCAGTCAAGGTGCCCATACACGGTGCAATGATTGCATGCGTTTTGAACTTTTTAGTTCAGAACGCATCACATGTAAGCACAAACTGCACCACGGTCACTGCAGCTTGCGATGCACAAAGTACAAAAAGTATGTGCAGGCCGTACCTTGTGTACTAGATCGCATCACATATATTTCAGAGCGTGGGCTGATGTAGCGAATCAAATACGATTGCACCGTGTATGGGCATCTTCAGTGCTGCTCTGTCTAGCAGAGCAGGAGGAGATAGTCGCTGTGGTAAGCGCACAATGTATTATACTCTGAATGAAATGTAATAGCCCTATAACATTTAGTAATTTGTATTAGTGATTACACTCTGTTGTTCTAACGAAACCTATTACATTGTCTTCCCTGTACCACAGAGCCGCCGCCAGAATGCTTATAAGAGGTAAGTGACATTCATATGTACAGGACAGTAATGGCGTCTGTAAGATGTACACTTAGGAGGAATGACTGATGTATTCTTATTCCCATGAATCATATAGACCTCAATGTAGCGCATCATCATGTGAACATCATCATGTGAACACGTCCATCGGACATGAGTACACAGTGGAGGTGACACGACTACATCATGAGGAATGGAGGATGATGCACAATGCCCATGGTCCAATCAGATCCAGCCTGTCAATCTCCATAAAGTATATATCTGTGGCCTTCTAATCGGTTTGTATTGTGTACATGACTCGCTTTAGCAATGTCACTTACAAGGCTTCTCTTCTCTTTATAGGGACGTGACACTGGAAGTATGGCGTCGTAATCGTTTTGTGGTCATGACATAAGACCCTCAGGAAGAAGATGGGTGTGAATCTCTGCGCTGGTGTGTGTTTTTCTAGAACATCTGTGTTAGCTGCCTTGTATCTATTGTGGAGCCATATTACCATCTTATACTGAGGGGCTAGTTGAGCTCAGCTGGGATTACGTGGTTGTCCTGGGGGTCTAGAAGCCTTGTGGTAGACCAGAGAATCTTATGTGTGACTGTGGGGAATAACCGGGTCCCCTGGTGTGGGTATCAGACGGGTTCCATAGGATCCGTCTAAATCCCACACTGGGAGATCTGGTAATTCCCACAGCTACACATTAGGCAGGCATGGACAAACTGTGGCCCTCCAGCTGTTGGGAAGATACACATCCCAGCATGCCTTGCCATAGCAAATCTGTGGTAGTGCATGCTGAGACGTGTAGTTCCACAACAGCTGGAAGGCCATAGCCATGCTTGACCTAAGGTTAATAACTATATAGATATCCTCCAGTCTGCCACAGCGGCCTCTGGACTTTCCCAGTGCTAATATCTTCACCACGCAGTCACAGCTGACCTCAGAATGCAATTACACCAAATGCCCCTTAGTAGTTCCATCTGCTCACAATGGATGGTAACATCTAAAGCAGCATTAACCTAACACAAGGACACACACCAGCGCAGACAATTCACACCCATTGGGGGCAATTACACCTCCCCCCCATCGCCATTGAAGGCAATTACACCTGCTCCCCCCCCCCCCATCGCCATTGGACGCAATTACCCCTTCCACCCTCTGTTTCCAGCATTAAAAACACCAATAAAAATGTTACACCTCACATGATTGATTGCTGTCAGCCTTCTGTTGAATGCATTGCGCTCATTGAGAGTATGAACGGATTACACCGGGGATACAAGCCTACGGTGGTGTGTGTAGCCGGTGACTGTGAGCATGTATAATAAGGAGATCGGGAGACTGCGTGGGCACAACGGAACTGCTGATAGTCTGCACCAGCCTCAGGCTCACACTAATCCAATCACTGAGAATTATGGTAGGTAAAGGGTCTGTCATGCACGGTTGGACCGGCCTACAGTAGTACAGGGGAAACCCACATTCTATGGTGTATTTTCTATAGAGCATTGCCATTCTTAACCATTTGAGTGCCAACAGCTCTGTGAGAGATGCGCAAAATATCCACTAACAATGCCAGCGTCGCTCACATTTGTTATATAAAGGTCAAATAAAAAATGTTATGTAAAAAAATATATATATTATATTTCCTATACAGGGTAAACATTACCGGTCATTTTGATGAATACAAATGTTGGCCGGGCAATTTTCACACTTACTGTATTTTGACAAATTCCCTTGGCACTCAAAGGGTTAATCTGATCCACTACCATGCGTGCACTAGCAGTAATTACTATATACATATGGAGCGCTGTTTGTTCTTGCAGGAGCTGGCGCTTCCTTTGCCAACCCCCACCAGCCCTCGCCAGGGGGCGTGCACGCACGAGACGCTCGCATTACCCTTGGAGACGGAGCTCTCCGCCACCTCCATCACCGGTCGCCGCCCCGACCCCCACCCTGCCTGTCTCCCTGAAGCAGAAATGGGCAAGGTCCTGCCGCCTGGCCGCCGAGAGACTGGGACGCATGTGAGACTGATGGTCTGATGGAGTCCCTCTCTGCCAGCGAGGATGTTCTGGTGAGAGCTGAGCAAGAATGAGAGGGGCTCCATCTGTATTTATTTATCAAGGGGATCAGACAATGCACTCTCTAATGGTGACTGGCCACACCCCCTCCGGAGACTAGCCACACCCCTGTACAAGCATCCCTATCACCGTCAAATGTTGGTCAAAACATCAACATTTGTGTTGACTACAGAATGTCGACACAGTTTTAATGTTATATCATGGGACGCGTAAACTTCTTTCACGCATGATTGTCCCAGTTTTTCAGCGGCGTGGGATGGGAACCCTGCCCGTCTCCGCATCAGGGTGGCTCCGTAGGAAGGGGACACGTGAGCATCTCATGTGTGCGCATCCCCCTATATGCTATGTAACAATGTTCTAGTGGCAATACTTGGAGATAATATGCATATGTCCTTATTCATGTAGTATATTTTTCTCCACATGGTGCTAGACACTTGGCACAACTTCGACCGTGGAAAGCAATTCCTATACTTTGTGTACATTTACCAGAAAATCTAGTTGATAAATCGTCCCCTCAGTATTTCCTGACTTATTCTTGTTTGCGGAGCAATCTATGGATTCCTGCTCATCAGTGTTGTTAGATATCAACAGAGGTTAAAGTGAGGGGGAACGGGGTGGAACTGAGTTCCACCACCTCTAATGGTAGGGAGAACAGAGTTCCACCTCTAGCACAGTCTTGAACAGTAATTCCAACAGAAAAGCCTGTCCCAGCGGCTTCTTCTGGCACAGAGTGAAGAAGTTGGCCATCTTCACTTAAGCAGTGGTGATGGCATGATAGAAACATAGAATTTGACGGCAGATAAGAACCACTTGGCCCATCGAGTCTGCCCCCTTTTTTAAACATGTTACCTCAAACCATATTTGATCCTTATTTTTTTTTTGTAAGGATATCAATATGCCTACATGCTTGGGATAGGCATATTGATATCTTTACAAAAAAAATAAGGATCAAATATGGTTCGAGGTAACATATTTAAAAAAAGGGGCAGACTAGATGGGCCAAGTGGTTCTTATTTGCCGTCCAATTCTATGTTTGTATCATGCCATCACCACTGCTTAAGTGAAGAAGAGCAAATTCTTCACTCTGTGCTTGCTGAAGACCGGGTGAGAGGGGGTTGGAGGGACATTATGTGTAGAAAGGGCACTACTGTGTGATTTAATATGAATCAAGGGCACTACATGTGGTGTAATGTGTATATGATTGTGCTACTGGGTGTTGTCATTTTAATTGGAGTAATTATTATGTGACCATGGCTCTGCCTAATGTGGAGGGGGGGGGTGTAAAAGGAAAGCAGTTCCACCGCTTGTCCAGGTCCACTTTAAGCCCTGTCCACGACCCCCATAAAGGCAGCAAAGAATAGGTGGCAAGCATAGCGAGCCACTGTGTCTGCAGCGTGGCGAGTGCAGCAAGCATGCAAGGTGCTTTGTTTCGCTCGCCCCACTGTCTGAGTCCCAACAGTCGGGATTTCGATGTTAGGCTAATGACTGTCGGAGTCCCAACTGTCGGTGTGCTATACTACACCCCAGACAATCAATATGCACACAGTGAGGGTACTCTCACATATTGGAATATTATGATTACCAACACAAGTAGATATTGTTAGGAATCATAGGAGAATATAAACATTTGTGTAAAAGTACAGTAGATGTCGTGAAAGAATTTTGTCCGTTTACAAAATATTTTTAGCAGTCATAAAGAACTGTCAAAGTAGTTTCTAACAACACAGAATTGCAGGTGCATCAAAGCAAATATTCATGGCAGTGGTATTTGGGTAACCACCCACTAATGACTCATCTTACACAATATATTCCTTTTACTGTCAAAGAAAAAATATAGCTTTGTTATGACTTTTTACACAATACATCCGTACGGGTGGTACATTTGTATGGAAATGCAGCCACATTCTTCTGTACACAAGTAACTAACTGCTAAAAGATACATAGGTGCATTCCTTATTGGGTTTTTTTTTAAGTTAAATGTAATCTGAAGATGTAGAAATCCTATATGGCATCATTTTTCCTCATTTTTATGCAAATACGAGGTTTGTTTGTTTTTTTTCTAAATCTATTTACTCTGATTCTCTGGATGCTTTGATTCTTCATTCATACTCCTTATAAGTAACCTACAAACACAGGGCATGATTCAGATGTGATTGGAGAGTGCACTAATATGATAATTCAGCAGGTGCCGAGTCTGATATTCTGTAGTAGACACCTCCTGTATGCAAAAGTAATCTGTTCTGCATCCTAGGACACAGCATAGGACAGCTGCCTCACAGGTGGGGTTGCTGAACACAGCAACTGCGGCTACAGCCAAGAAATCTCCATCTTCCAACAGAGATCCCAACCTCAGAACTAAGCCAAAACAGAGATGATGTGCCTTTATTTTGGAAACAGGGACCGGTGTAGCCCCCTTGCCAACAGACTGTCAATCACTGACAGTATGCACCTATAGTGCATCCAATGACTCCGTACAGCGCATGCTCAGTACACAAAGCATGAAGCATTTCCTTTGCACTATGCACCACAATACCATGGAAACCTGAATCAGGCCCACTGTGGTTGAAGCAGGTTGCATAAGACAGACATAGAGTTTGATGCATCAAGGTGCAAAATGCAGCCAAACTTCTGAAAATTCAGTTTTTGAAAGCTACCGCATATGCACCAAGCAGGGTTGACAATAGCATTTTTGTCAGCTGGGGCAAGGCATTCATTTTGCACCACTCCATCTCCCTCCCCTCAGTGCATGCAAATATGGGTATCACACATCCAGCACAAAGCTCAGGAATGCAATCAATTCTCTAGACCAGGCATGTCCAACCTGCTGCCCTCCAGATGTGCTAAAACTACACATCCCAGCATGCATTGCCATCATTCGAGCATTCCCTAATAGCCAAATTGTGGCAAGGCATGCTGGGATTTTAGCACATCTGGAGGGCCGCAGGTTGGACATGCCTGCTCTAGACGATAATGCCTTATAGTAGCCTATGGGCTTCTGTAGAATGGAGTACAATCTATGGAGGAAAATTTTACCAGAGTACCTCAGGGATCTGTACTTGGAGCAGTGCTCTTTAATAACTGTGTTGTTGACATTGTAAATGGTATCAAATGGTAAGTATGCCTTTTACAGATGACACAAAGATATGCAACAGACACACCAGGAGGGGTAAAACAAATGACTGAGGATCTGGGTAGACAGTTCATTGATAATAAATGCAAAATCATGCACCACAAAAACCCAAAGGTTAAATATGGTATCGAGGGTACTATAATGAAACTACTGAGGAGGAAAGGGATGTACAAGTTACAATGCAATGCAACAGGATCTGGAAGGCAGGTTGACAATGTATAGGTGGGCCCCAAAAAGACATACACTAGGTCAACTTTGACTAAAGGTTGACATTGACCCCCCACCCCTCCCCCTTCTTATATAATTTTTTGAAGTGTCACACCCCGTATTAATTAGAACCCATGACCTTTCTTACTGGAGACAGACACGAACTGATTGAGCAATTTGGGGGGCACCAATATTATCTTGCCTTTGTATTTTAGTTCAATCATGCAGTGTTAATAAATGCTAAATATTGTGTGTGCATCATATCAGTCCCACAGTGATCTTCATGTACATTCTTATCACCCTAATCACCCAGAGATAATACAATAATAGCTGTACAAGGCAATGTGTTTGTATTTTACACACTGCCATCTGGTTTGTCAGGTCTTGCATTTTTCGACAAAATATATAATGTCTTTTCATATGTTTTATTAAGGCCAACACCCTAAGCTATAGTCCCTGACAACCTGGACTGACACTCTTTCTATACAGCGAGTTTGCTGTGTTGTCCATGTCACTGAAAAAATAGAAATATTCTAACAACAACTTTTATGAACATTGTTAAAAAGATAGATCTATAATGCACAAACACTTGGGGCTTCTGCCTATTGTGGCACAAATAGAGCCTTCACCCAACTCCAAAAGAATAGTATCCCACAATTAGGCCGCTACAGGTTATAAAATCTCCTTTAAAATGTGAAATCACTTCAAAATTTCTTGCACAAGTAAAACCGTTCTTCCATTCATTTACATTTACTGTACTTGATGAAATGACTACAATGGTTGTCTGTAGCAGCAGTCTAGTTTTGAAGAACGCAAAATTCTTTTTGGTAGGAAGCACCATTGTCGACCACTGTGTGAGTGTAGTGCAGAATTTTAGAGTGGAATACTGTCCCTTGAGGATGAGGAGGGCTGTGGCCAAACTGCATCTGTTATCACTGAGGACAATTCTGTTACCATGTGGGCTATAGTTTAAGTGGACGCCAAGGGAGAAAAATTTCCCAGTCAGAGAAGAAGACAGTCATCTGTTAAGGATCCATCCACATCATTCTCCTCAAAAAGCTTGGCCTGAGCAAGGTTTCTGCATACTGTGTGCCCCGTCAACTGACTTGAGAGGAAAAGGAGGCTTGGGTGCCGCAACATGCTAAACAGGTTTGATGGTGGTCATGCAAACTTTGTCTGGGAGATCATCAGTGGTGAGGAATCATGGATCAGTTTTGACCCAAGACCAAACAGCAGTCGGCCCATTGAACCTGAGCTGGAGGTGCTTCACCACAGAAGTTCAGACATAACAGCAGCATGGCCAAGCAGATGGTAGAACTGTCATTTAGTTACTGTACCACTCATGCAGCAGGGCTCTGCTACTGGGGACTGTTACCAACCAATGTCTGCCACAATTGTTCATGAACTCATGCTCATGGTGCCCTTCTTCATCACAACAATACACCTCCCTTTCCAGGAAAGTGGTGGATTTTTTCCCATGAACACTTCTATGAGATTGGCTATCCGCTGTACAGTCTAGAACTGGAACCATGCAACTTATTTGGGTTGACTAAAGTCAACCCTAAGATGCAAGGTATTCAATTTGAGTCACTGAAAGCTACAGTGGAGCTTCATCCAGCACACAGAGGTTGGCAATACTCTCTTAAAGATCTGCTGGACACCAGCATAGTTGAAAAGCTGGACCCAGTAAGCTTACCTATGATTGCTATTATCCTATCTTCCTTATTATGATGACCTTCGCTGTCTTCTTGGTGATAGTCAAGAAAAGCATGCAAGAGCTAGTACAGTCTAGTGGATAACTACAATAATACAAAAACAAAACAATGTTGTCATTGAAATAAGCTGACTGGTTGTAGTTATTTACAGTGACTGTTTAATGCCCTGGTTGAGATTTCTTAAAGGATAGAGTGAGAAAAATTGGATAAAGATAAAGGGGGTTATTCAGACCTGATCGCACTCCTGCAATTTCGCAAGGCAGACAGTTGTCAATCGAGTGCACATGCGTATGAATTGTAGCGCACATGCGCAAGGCCAGTCAGCGAAAACCTTCTGCACTTTTTCTAATCGCAAGCCGTTCGCAAGTTTGTTGATAGAAAGCCGGCATTTGGGAGTGGTAACAAGCCATTTTCTGGAAGTGTCAGGAAAAAGGTGAGCGTTCCCAGACATTTTTATGGAGGGTGTGTGAGGTCATATCCAGCCTCAGTAAGCCTGTTTCTATCGTACAGGCAGAGTAGGTTCTGGGCTACACACAGACTGGGAAAATAATTTGATTAGTTTTTGTGATTGGATTTGCAGCTATCCGGCGATGCAGAGGGCGGGTTTCACTCTGGTGTGGCAGCTAGCTGATCGCAGGGCTCTGCAATTTTGAAGAGCAGTGATCATACCTTAATAATCCCCAAAGTACCAACCAATCAGCTTCTAAGGGCCAGCTTCAATTAGCTGTAGTTAATTACCATGGAATTACTGGGGTGAACCATTATATAGAGAGTGGCAGCCTGCCATCAGACAAGAAGCTGCAGGTGATGAGGATTTCTGTTTGAGTTTAAGGAGGCTTAAATTTATGAAGACCCTTATATGGTCTCTTTGCAGGGCCGCGTTCGCTCACACGGGGCTGATGTTTGTTGTTTGCGCATGCGCATTTCTGCGCATGTGCATGCGCTGGGTGCATGCGGCCATAGCTAACAAACTGCTGGATGCATGCACCCATCCTTGCAAGTGGAGGGCAGGGGGAGGTGGGCCGGCTCATTAGCATATAGGAACGCCCAGCATTTCTTGGGCCTTCCCATGAGAACACTGGGCATTCTCATGCTAATGGGCAGATGACGCAGGTGCGGGGGCAGGCAGCTGACATCACCAGATGTATGCTGCCCGCCCTATTCCCTCTAATAGATCTAAGGTTGCTCTGAGCCACCTTAGATCTGCGTGCACATTCCACATCAATTGATGGTCAGCGACCCTCAAATTATGTGGGCGTTCCCCTGCAGGCTGCGAATGGATGTTTATGTAAAACATCCATTCGCATGCTGTGTGAACGTATGATGGGCCGGCGTACCACCATTTTCAAGGTGGGATCTGCCTGACTCTCAAGGATGCAAATTCGCATCTGAGCTAATCAACCAGAATAACCCCCCTAAATGCTCTGATTGTGGGTTTCATAACTTTTTATCCAGTAGCTCCATAAATGTATCCTGGATTGTATGTGTTAGCATGCATTTGTAGGTCATTTACTCAATGAGAAAAAGGGGCTGTAATTGAATAGGCCCAGGCATTAAGCCTGAGGATACTATCATTTTCCTGGCACAGTAAATTACAGCATTTAATTGAATTTGGTCCTTTCTGTCTAGTTTGTCTAGTTACAGGCAATATTTGAAAAATGGCAGTTAGATGCTGTTTGGTTGGTACTGTATCTCTCTCCGTTTTCCGCTGTCTCCCATGATTCCAGAAGGTATGCAGTACTGGTAGTTATACTGAAATGCCAATCACTGTGACTTATTATTGGTGGCTGATGTGCATTTATCACAACAAAATGATTGCACTGTGGGCCTTATGCTAGTTCACTCTTTCCGACAAATTCCTTCTTAGATGGACAAAACCATGTGCACTGCAGGGGGGAAGATGTTACTTGTGCAGAGAGAATTAGATTTGGGTGGTATTTTACTTCAAAGTGAGATCTATATTGCAGTGTAAAAATAAAGCAGCCAGTATTTACCCTGCACAGAAACAAAATAACTCACCCAAATCTAATTCTCTCTGCACATGTTACATCTGCCCCCCCCCCCCCTGCAGTGCACAAGGTTTTGTCCATCTTATGCTGTGTACACACGGGGGGAGATATATTGCTCAGCCATATATTGCTGAGCAATATATGGCTGAGCCATATATTGCTCAGTTTCTCCTGTTCATCAGCGACCAGAGATGGTTGCTGATGAAAAAGAAACTGCCGGGGGGAGCCCGGCAGTGGTAATCAGCTGGTCGCAGGAGCATGTTCCTGCGACCAGCGATCACCACAGGGGCAAAAACGGGAGCGCGCACCCGGCGATATATCGCCGGTGCACACTCCCATTGCGGGCAATAAGGTCGCTGAGCGACCATATTTCCCACGATTTTGGACAAAATCGCCCCCGTGTGTACGCACCTTAAGAAGGAATTTGCCAGAAAGAGTGAACTAGAATAAGACCCTAAGTTAGGAGTGTTAACCACACCTTTTAGATTGATAGCTCATTTGAGTACGGTCATTATTACCTTATGTATCATGTGGGTTATTCAGATATGATGCTGCAGCGATTGTGTCTGAATAACCCCCATGTCTGTATGTTGTCTCTCTTTGCACCCTTGAATCTGACAATCCCCGCTGCTGTGGCCTGCTATTGCTACATGTGTGTATGATTTCTACTACACTTATAACTTTACTGTTACAACATTAAACTTCTGATACATGCAAATATAATTGACTATTTAAGCTTTACATGTGACTTTTAAAGCAAGTATATTTGAAAGGAATATATAGTAATATGTCACTGAGATTCTAGAGGCATAAAAAAAATCAGTTATCCTGTAATAATATGTAAATGTCCTGAATAGAATCATAAGCAACCTGGTCACTATCACTAGATATTTACATCAGAATTAATCAATACTAGGATATTTCAAACTATTGAATCTATTAAGAAAGTCTTTGAGAGGGATTAAGTTTAGAGAGATAAACTACCAAACAATCAGCTCCTAACTAACATTTTTCAAACTCCGCCTGTAACATGGAAGTTTAGAGCAGATTGGCTGCTACGTTATCTTTCTGGTTGTATCTTTCTCCAGGGTTCAGTAAATAGGTCCCTTTGAATTTTTTATATGTATCTGTTTTTCTCCTAAAATGAATTGGACTCAAAATCAGATCCACCAAGATGCACCTGCTGTAGTAAGTACTCCTCTCCCCTAATGGTTTCACAACTGCAGTGTAGGAGTTTTTCTAAACTACTTTCTATATGATCGCCACCATCCACACATCATATACTGTATATTCCTGACTTGATTGACTGGTAGACAGGATGCATACAAGGGATGGCATGGTTTAGTAAAATCAAAGGATAAATGCAAGAATGGAGAGATTTATTAAACATACATTTTTACAATCTTGGTGGTTTGCCAATCAGATGAGGGGACAATAAAGGACAAATTGCTGTTCTTAGTAGAGGATTACGGACAGGGAGAAGACGCTTCCATCCACCTTGTCAATAGGCATATGCTTTAGTAAATCACATGGTTAATCTTCCTATAAGGATTTATATGTAGGAATAGAGGTCATTACTGGTATATACGGATGGCCATAAAGAAATGGGTAAATTCATTTTAAGAGCTTTTCCATGTTCTTAAGTATTACAACTTATTATATTTTGTAGATACTTTTTATCTGCAATAAAACACCTGTCTGCATCTTTGGGTTTTCATTATATCAGTGGATCTACATGGTACTAAAGCTATTGCAACTATATATTTTTTTTTAATTTACTCCTTACATTTTATTTGCTGTAAATCTGAGTAGTTGTGTGCCAAAAAATAAAAGAAATATAATGAGTTTCTACTGAATAGGAAACAATGATGCAGAAAACACAGACAGACATACAGTACCATTTATCCCCTGAAACACGCATCACCCATGTTGATAAAAGCCTAATAAAGTTTCAGAAGAAATGCGAGCACTCACTGGCTATTTACATATTTCCTATGTGCAATCATGCACGAACATTTAATAATAAACATATTAAAATCTGGTGCTTTATAACTTCAAGAGTATTACAGGAACCCATTTTAATGTAGGTTTTCCAGCATATTTCGTTAGCAATGTATTTTTTTTTATAACGTGAAAATATTTATAGTGCCAAACTGAACACAAGGAAACAGTGTGCAACACAGCAAAGCCTGCAATGTATACTGTAGTTACGGTTGTGGCATTAGCCTGTGGCTACTAGAATGTATTTACCTCTGTTGGTTTGGTCTAATAACCACTCCCCAGGAAATTGCAAGCTTAGTAAAACTCTAGTAATATTAACACGTGGTTTTCCAAGAGGTTTACATTTCAGAGGAAGCAAACTGCTAAGACATAAACTTGTTATTTTAGCGTTGGATTTAAAAAAAAACAATATTATGTTTCCCATAAATTCACCTACCACAGTATTTACAAAGTAATAATTCGATCCCCTGTGTCGGAGTAAGGTGCATGATACTGTTTACTGTTTGCAAGTTGAAATGATAATTAAGACAAGGGACTGAATTGGTTTACGACACAACAGCCCGAATAATAATAATGCCTGTGCCCTTTGACTTTTCTCTACCTGTCTTTTATCTGGGAAAAAAACGCAGCTTTAAATAAATCCTTGAAGTTTCTAAAACCTGTTTTAAACTGGTTCTTATCCTCGGGATAAAAACAACAGCAATTTACATAATTTATTCAATGCACAGTTTTTCCTCAAACATAATGAAAATTTCTGAGGCTTTTCCAAAATCAGGAGTTAATTCTGCTGACCTTTTATTCTGAAAATCTCATATATGTGTATATATATATATACAGTATATACAGTATATGTATATATATATATATATATATATATATGCACGCACACACATATACATACATACATACATACATACATGCATGCATACACACACATGCTAATACTTGGATGAAACTCCCCCCTCCCCCATGGCAGATTTAAGGGTGCGATTTTATATACAGTATGTATTTGATGATGATATTTCCTTGAAAACAGTTTGCAGAGACAACGCACAGTATACAGTATCTTTGCTTCTTAGCACCTGTTGCAAAAAGTTGTATGAAATTGCATGAAATAGAAAATGTATTTTATATTTTTTTTATGGAATAGATTGCTTTGTGACCATGTTCTGTGTAGTAAAAAAAAAATGTGTATGTGAAATAAAAAAAAGCTGCCATCCATTCTTTTTAAGAAAGCATTAAGACAAGCGTCAATTACAACGGTGCATACAGGGCGCCAGACTACAGCGAATGATCGGAAATGCTATTTTGGTTAGTTTATATGAAGGTTTCACGGGATAGATAACAACGACCTCACAAAAGTTACAACTAAGTTAAAACCATATATATATATATATATATATATATATATATATATATATATATATATATATATATATATATATATATATATATATATATATGAAAATCTTATCAATATTATTTTAGTGATATGAATTCTTACTACATATCTAACATATCTACACGTTTATGAATTGGATCTTTTATCTTTTGCATGCTGGTTAAACATGTTATGACCCAGGCATGCGTGTAATAAGTATACATTAAAGCACTGTATTTATGGAAAGATACAGATACTTCCACAAGGATACACACATTGGCATGGTGTAGTTCTGAACAGGTGAGTGAATACGTCAAACCCTTCTAAGTAGCTTCAATCAGTTTCCCTATCTGTTGTAATCGATGTAAATTGAAGATAAATGTATAAGCTTCTAGAATTGCTAGCTGATGCGGTGTGAATAGTATACTTCATGGCTCATTACTTGCCAGGCTCTCCCAAGCCTCCTATTGCTGAGCATGTACACTGTGTATACAACTGGTGTGATTCTAAGCTCCTCTTCTCTTGCTTGACAGGAAAACTTGTAGTTGCTCTCATGTAGTTATAAGACAACTCCATATCTCTGGGGCTTCCCTGGAGGCCGGTGCATTGTTATATACCATTAATAGATCATGTAGTAATTATTTTACTGAGGAATTGAAAGGTATACAAACACAAGAAGCAGCAGCTTAATGTATGTTTGTTATTATTTCATGGTAACACAAACCCACTTATATTATGTCCTTAGCAGACTCACCCTGTCTTAACTTTCTCTTCTTCAAAGTCTGTAACAGGTCCAATCTGATAGTATTGTATCTGTACTAAATACATTTAGCAAGGTATACATAACGGTACACAATACACAAACAGTGACTTTACAGTGAGCTAGATGTGGTATAAGAGGGTTAAATGAATGGAGAGTGTTTGATTGTTTATTTATTATGCTATTGTAACTATCTTCCATACACGGTATAGTTATTGTATGCAATTTGGACTAGACTGCATCGCATCGCATTGCAAAACGTATGCGATCTAGTCCAAATTGCATACTACAGTGTATGGGCAATAAGTGCGGAGACTTCCCAGCACATACTGTATTCAATATCTCCTGTGATTAAAGTATGTAGCCCTCTACTCGCACAAAGAGAAACTATACAATAAAGCTATAAAGCAGAGGGTTGTATCCAGCTGCGGGAACAGAAGTCTGACATGCTGAGACTTGTAGTTCCACAAGAGCAGGAGAGGCATCGTTTGCCTAGGACTACCCCAACAATTGAGTAAAACAACAGCTAAAGCGAACACTGAACTACAGGTTTTACTATCTGTGCTAGTGTTCCATACGACAGGTAGTCATAACTCATTAGATATTAATCCATGCTCATGTGAATATGTATAAAACCTATGAATATGTATTCTTACCATAGAAATGTCCACATGGCACAGTCGTGGATTTACTTTATTACTGGAAGGCAGAGAAGAAGATCACAAGCCTGTAACTGTTTTATAGACAGCAATCACTGTATTTATCACAAAGACACCAGCGCCTGCTTTGTATTTACTGTCTCCCAAGCATAAACTTGTAGGGTTTGTTGCATCAAGATCGCCTTAATCATGTACCCAGCGGGAATTTCGTATTTAGTTGTGTTTTAATAGTCTACAACCCATTCCTTATTATACAGTAGGCGTTGATGATAAAAGAAAGGTGGCACTGTTGTTAATAGAAAATACAAAAGCAAAATACTTATTTTAGGCATATGTAACTTGTTATATACATCTATTGGACGTCACTACGTAAATGTACTGTAGACGGCTATGGGAAACCCTAGGGGGTCTCACAGCTCCATTATCACCATAGCACTTGACTACATCAATACATGAAACTACCCACCTCTCTGCCATAAATCGCTAGTAGTAAAGGGGACCTAAAAGGGGGAGGGGGGTCTGGTGTTTATACGAAGACTCGGGTGCTGTAAATCCATCAACATCTCAGACAGCTCTGAGCATTGTATGTTACCTAAGCGCATTCCAGACTAGTGCGCATGCGCGCACAGGTAGCAACCAGTTCTTTATGAGCAGGTGAGATGTTCCTGAACAGGTAAGAGAAGGATTTTTTTTGAAGCTGGTCGTATCAACAGGCGGATCCCTCCATCTATCATCAACGGGGAGTTCTATGATGTCCATGCTGGTCAAAATGGGGGATTGGCAGGTGAGATGTCACTCCATGTTCCTAGATCCTTAGCTAAAGAGATCTTAGGGGGATATTTCGATCATCTGTTATAAGCAGTGATCCATGAACATATACTAAGCGTTATTGAGCAGAATGCAGCAGCTTATACTACATTACATAGCAGTGCAGCAGTGATAGTTTGTGGACAACAGTCTTCATTGCTGTGTAACTATATAATGCATGGATCATCCTCATATCGTGTAAGGCAGGTGAAGGACAGAGCAGAAATCGCCTTAAGACACTTTTTTTCCCTTTTGGAAAGTTTAAGACTTTAAGTAAAGGTGAATGATGCAGGTTAATAAGAACTGCTTGTAGTGGGTTCACTGCAGAGCAGGTTTCCATGGTTAGAGGGACTGCGAACTTGTGTGTGCTCAGTAATTTGTGTATAATACAATGCATGTGTTGTGACAATACATATGTGTACACAAACCGCCTAGGTATGGATGACAGGTACATATCTGCAGTCATAGCTTCAGGTCATGAAACTGATCATTCTCTCACGTGATCCAAACTCTAGTGGTCGAACTGCTCTTTGTGTAAGTTATCTGAACATATATTTCTGATTTACTAATATGGCGAACCTAGTGTAATATAAAGTGACCCTAAATAGACCAAAAAGGCTTATGCGTGCCTACACATACTTATGTCAGCGTATCATTGCCTGTCAAGGCCTACACATGTTCCTGACACTTGCTGGCTTGCAATATATGGATACACACACACACACACATATATATATATATATACAGTCTATGTATTTTCATTATCTGCGCATTTTGTCAGAGTAATTGCGCAGATCTGGGATTTTACTTATAGTGTGTAAGGTCTACGTTGTTTAGATAACACTGTATACTGCTGTTTTTATTATATACTGTAATTGAGTTTTATATAGACCACATTACCAGGTATTCTAGATAATATTACTGTAGATGACCAGTTCACTGCTTGTACACGAATTGCTATCTGCATCTCAATGAGTGCTACAAAGCACATGTACATTCAGGAGCTTCACACTATTAGCAGGTACTGAATGTGACTGCTCCACCCTAGAAATGTTAATGACTCTTTAATGCGACAACTATTGAGCTGCTGGTGGTGTAAAGTGTTCTTTCACACTCTTTCTACCTTCCACGCTGCAATGTTTGATCCTGGCTCTAATATTCTCATTCAATTAGCTGAGCGGTCATGGTAATCCTGTTGATGTGACTAGGGCCTGTCTGACCTGCAGTGATTGGCGCTAGCTCCTGCGTGCCATTTTCCCAGTACCAGCCTATTAGCACATACACCAAAGGATCATTTGAACTTCATTTAAACCTGAATGAGAGAAAAAACAACTATTTGGACTTGTCTAAGGAGCAGACACAAAGAAGAGACAAGCGTCTTTATTTGAACAAAGACCTCCCAGATCTTCAGGACTTTGGACTGAGATGCACTGGCACCAGAGACCATTTATGCAAAAAGAAAAAAAGTATTCATCATGAAGACACTGATATACTGGTGGGGTGTGTTTGTTACAACAATGCTGAACATTGGCCTGTTATTGTATTGGGATGCAGATATAAGGCAGCTTACCTCTGTGACTATAAGGCAATAGATGGGAAAGAGGTCTGGACTGGGATTTTACGTGACCAGTTTTGGAGAAGCCCTCTGTTCTTTTGTCAGCTGCTTGTCCCAGCCTCTCTAATGCAATTAGCTATTAGAATTAGCCATTCCGCTAACGTCAAGTGAAATTGTTCATTAGATGCTGCATAATTTTCTCATTTCACACGTTATCCAAGGTATCCAGACAACCAAGTTGAATCTCAAATAGGGCGAATGATATAAGTGATTACCACGTTGCGATAGATAGATAGATAGATAGATAGATAGATAGATAGATAGATAGATAGATAGATAGATATGCAAATGTGTGTGTGTGTTTGCATTTAGTGTGTGTATCTGTGTATATATATATATCTATATACAGTATATCTATCTATCTATCTATCTATCTATCTATCTATCTATCTATCTATCTATCTATCTATCTATCTATATAAAACGACGTGATATATACAACACGACGTTAAGTACTACGGTCATTGGAAGTACAATATATTTTAGATACCAAATTGTTATAGCAAAGTGGGTAATAAGGTGTCTTCTATAAATTATCTTCCTGTGCATAATATAAGATAATTATATGATTGCACATAAATAGCCAATTGCCATTCATAGATAGATTTATTAAATATCTTCAAAACACATGCATAAGAAAAAAAAACACGGAACAGTGATGGTGTATTTTCCTGCTTTATTATCTGGACGTGATCAAATGTTGTGTAATCAAAGAGACTTGTCCCCAAATAAGAACATCATTGAGTTGATTGAACAGATTGAGATTTGCAGTACCTGAGTCCCCGAGTGCAGGTTCTCATGTCACTTACTGTAGCAGCAATTGGGCTATTGTTGGTATGCTAATAAGGTAGTTAGGCTTGTTGGTGAGAAGCAGGAAGAAGGAAACTTTCCTCCATTAGAGGGAGATATCAGTGCACCAAAGCATTGCACCAGCCTCACTCATTCTGTACAGCACACAGGGGCTCTAGACTTTGGTAGGGACAAGGAAGAAAGGCGAAAAGCTCTTCCCAAAACCCCATGAAAATGCTTTGGAAACTGACGGATAATATCAAATATGAAGAGTGTGAGGTAAGGTCTAGGAGTCATTACTCTGGGAACATATTTGTCACACGGTTATTACGTACCAGGAAAGTATTTTACATGGAGAAGAGGTTTGGGGACCCTGTCCTCTCTGCATGATGGACCTTCTTCTTACCTGTGAGCATCAGTGCATGCGATCTGTACAAAACACTTGCCAAAAACGCCATTCAAAACGATATTGCTATTATTACTAATAAACTATATTAATAAATGATTGATCTTTAATCATAACTAATAAATCAATAAAACTAACAGATATGTGTTCTATAGTTCTATAGAAACACTAAGTAAATATACATAGTGTTGCTATTGAACTATTTACCTTTAAAAAGCAGATTTCCATTGTCTGGGCATTTTAATTGTAATTGTCACCGGACTTTCTTCATGACACATAGGCATCATTGCATGCTTGCGTGTTTGACTGGATGTCTATGTATGGAAAGCATGTTTGTTAGGGTTCTGAGTTTTGCCATATGGCATATGTTTTGGTGCACACAACACACAATCGCTGAGTACAAAGGGAGGCACAGTTTGTGAGAGCTGCACATGGATCCTTGTCTTGTTATGACTTGCCAGGCTGAGGGCTGCTTTGTGAGGATTCCCCAAGTGGTTGGGTCAGTCTGGGGATGGACAGATCAGACCTGCCTTTCATGTTCTGGGACTTACCGCTGCAGGTTAGCAATGTAAATAATAATAATGCTGATGATCTAGATTTCTGCATGTCCTTCTCCCGATTCCGCATTCTGCCACATATATATATATATATATAAACGTTTAATACAAGTTATTATTAATAGTATACGTTCAGATTATAATGTATTACCAGGGCTCTTACTTACAGGCGATGCTTGTGCTGATCTGTATACGGGTGGATAGATACAGATTTTAAAATCAGATTACTTTGTAAGGATTACTACACATTTGTAAAATAACAATTAGATGCTAGGAAAGGGCCGTTTGCGGGGCTTCTCATGTGACAGATAGAGAGCAGAGAGCAGCTCACTGCGCCCAGCTCCACATCAGAGCCTGTAATCTCGCTTTCAATTTGAGATTAAAGCTTATTTTGTTAGGTGTGCATAGTTCTGTAGGGACATGCAGGCGGTAGATGACTCTTGTTATTCTAACCCTAGCCAGCTCTGTAAAGTTGAGCATGTACTATTTTGGAGGAGTTGTTTGCTGGAGTTGCAGAGCCAGTCGGACGGGTTTGGAGAGAGAACAGAGAGAGAGAACCAGGATCAGGCGGAAGGGAGGCAGCTGCAGAGCAGGGCCGAATACTACACACTCCCCGGTCCGGAGCACACTGACCGCTCACCAAGGGGAGATCTACAGTCCGGGGGCATCCTGACACTGGATCTGCAGGGCAAAGCCAAGTTCCCCAGCTGTCTCTCTTACCCTGCATGTTCCCAACCGGCTCCCTGCTGCTGCCTCTCACACTGACTGCTGCTTCCTTTGTATGGGATCCTAGCAGCACCAAGAAAGTGAAGATTGCTATGGATGCCTACATATGAACCTTGGAGCACACACAAGGAGGGTTCCCTTATACAGAGAAAAACAAAGACTTTGAGTCTCAATTAAAGCCGAGGGAAGCAGAGATTCTTGGATCTGCCTGTCTTGATTGGCTGTTTAGAGACTATTTGCTGGAATAGGAAGCTGGTTCCTGAGCTGTGGTTGTTGTGGTTGGAGCCCATCGGGCTATGGATCAGGTTCAGAGGACAGGAGATCCGGGCCCCTCGGATACAGACATGAAAAACAAAGGGCTGGATAGCACAGAGAACATTCCCAGCAGCAAGAGGAGGACATCAGACATGCCCATGGCATATCCAGGATATTCCCAGGATTCCCAGGTGCCTATTCCTTTATTTCCCCCCATCCCTTCTTTCCTGTCACTAGCTTATCCCCACACTCTGGAGCTCTTTCACTTTTCATGCCCTGCAACCTTTAAAATGCCCCCCCCCCCCCCCCCCCTCTCCTCTCTCCCTGTGATTCGTCAGCCAACCCCCTCTCTCCTTCACTCACTTCTGTCTCTCCCTCTTTTCCTCCCCCTCCACCTCTGGTTAGATACACTGATTCTTCATTCAATGGACGTCATTTAGAACAGGGCTCTGCCTTCAGTTGCTTCCTCGGTTCACGTTCGATTTCCAACCATTCTTCCTTTATTAAGTATTGGGGTAATATTAATAGTCGTGAATATCTGCTATTAGGGCTTGGAGAAAATAGGCTGTATCTCTGAGCAGGAAACTCAGCACAGCTGCACAAGTGGAGAAGAGACCAGAGGGAACAAGGATTACGGAACCCAGATTTTAGGGAAAAAAAGAAACTTTGTATTCATTTCTCTGCCAGAAAGTGTTTTCATCATCAAATGAAGAATTGGTTCAGGTTCTGATGGATTATGGTCTTCGGTCCGAGTTTAACAATCGTCGGCGTTATGATTTTCTAGTACTCATATTCTAGAGCTGGCTACTTTTCCCTAGCACCTCTCTGGTTGCTGTATTGTTTTTCATTTTCTACCTTGATTTGTAACCGTATTCTGCACAGATGTTAGTTCACAGCTTTTCCGCTATGGTGAGTTTATATTTTGAATCAATCGGTTTTTATTTAGCGATGGGTTTTAATTGTTTGTATTATTTTTTTATATATATAATTTTTTTTTCTTTTGCTGCTTCTGCCACTTGGATAAATGTAATCCCCAAAATGAATACCATTCTCTGACTTCCACTTCTACTGTGCATTCTGTGGGTTCCCTGATTTTTATTATCGCTATTACCTAACATGAGATGATATCTCTCCTTTCTCCGTGATCAAATGAATCAATAAGATTTGAAAGCAAATATAATCTGACGGTTCCGAGATAAACTTAAACATATGTTTTAGAGGTATGCCCTATAATTTAATGCATACTTTCCCGAACATAACTATCCGGTGTGCTTGATTGAAACAATGTTTCTGGGTATTTCATACATTGTACACTATTTTATGGTGTGATGTGGTGTGTATTATATTTATTTCCCTGTAAATGCATTATAAGAGCAAATTGGACGGCTTGAAGTCACCGAAATATTAGTACGTTCCCTACTGTCAGTTTTGTCACCATTATTAGTATGTTTTCTATGTACATGACTGATATATTTGTGAGTGTGTGTGTGTGTGTGTGTGTGTGTGTTTGTGTGTACCAGAGGTCAGTGTCTGCTTTCTAAAATAATTTGTCCCCATATATCTTATATTTGTCATGTTTAATAATCAGTAGCTTTCATATGTCGGTAATTGTGTGACATACACATGTAGTGTAGTGGACATTAGAACAATCCACTGAGGGACACTGTGCACAATATATTCCAGATATTATCATATCTTGTAGTATGGAAATTGTATGTATGTCTGATTTCTGGGCTGTCTTTTTAATTGTTGGATGTGTTTTATGTTCCCCATAGGATCGTCACGACGGTACCAGCAACGGAACAGGCCGGTTACCCCAACTGGGGTCAGTGGGGCAATCTCCATACGCCAGCGCCCCCCCACTTTCCCACACCCCCAACACTGACTTTCAGCCCCCATATTTTCCTCCGCCATACCAGCCATTATACCCCCAGTCTCAAGATCCCTATTCTCATGTCAATGACCCCTATAGTCTGAATTCCCTCCACGCCCAACCGCAACCTCAGCACCCGGGATGGCCAGGACAGAGGCAGAGCCAGGAGACCAGCCTTTTACACACACACCGTGGACTGCCCCACCAGCTATCTGGCTTGGACCCACGCCGGGATTACAGGCGACACGAAGATCTACTGCATGGGCCTCATGGGCTGGGCTCAGGACTGGGGGACATCCCCATACACTCCATATCTCATGCAATAGAAGACGTCTCGGTAAGGCACTTACTCTAATGCCCTTATTCTCACCTTTATTTCTTACCAGGATCTCATTCAGCGTCTTTATGTTTAAACACATTTTAGGAGATACATAATTATTTAATGCCCATACTTTACTAAAACATAGTATACAAAAATAAACAGAACTGCTGTGTACTTAGCATGTACCTAAAAAGAGGCAGATGAATGGAATCTGGTAGCACAATCCTATCAGAGGAAAGAGCTGAGCCCCAGACAGGATGGATGTGTTGTGCAATAAATAATCTGTCCCTTATAATTAAGGAAATGGCATGCAGCAGCAATCTAATACAAGTCCAACCTCTACCTGCAGCTGCTACGTCTGAAAGATGTTACAAATGAAACTGGGATATATTAAAATCCCCTTTAGAATTTTTAACACCTTGTGGGCAGTAGATTGTCAGAGACTTCCCAGACCCCACCAGAGCCACCTATCAAACCTCTATCGAATTAAGTATGTGGAGAAAATTGAACGATAAATTATTTGAGTGTAATTCGGTTATCAATAGGTGCAATTAAAATGTTTTGCAATTAAACATGACATTGATCATTTAGAAAGCAGCAGAAGACGAGGACAGCCCTACTCTACACAAATCAATATCACCACATTCCACATTTTAACCTTGACATATCCTACATTCAGGCAAACTATATATTTTTGTTGTGGTTGCAGAAAAGCAGATTGATAATCTGTCCGCACTAAGCGTTTCACCATCATATCAAATACTTCCAAAAATCTAGGATTAGATTCTGCTGTGAAATAAGTGTTGACAGTTTAACGATTGCAGTCTCCAATTGCAGATTTGTGCTAAACGCAGATACCACATAACAAAAATTCTAACGTCATATGAAATATTTTGCAATGTTGTAGTTGTGACGTGTTATTTTTGGTCTGGGCATGTTTGTGTAGAAATTGTGATTTGCATGGTATTGTAGAATCTAGATAATAGTCTGATTCATTACGCAATAATGAAATAAATGTACAGAGTAACATGTGACCCTTTTAGAAAATCTAAGAATATATTACATCCTTTAAGCTATTATTTTTTTCTATCATTATTATAATGAGCTGTCAATCGTTTAATCGTATAGATTAGCACTGAAAAACCGGCTCTTATGTGTGTATACTTTTAGGCATAGACAGAAATCACCGGGGGCAATATAGAGCTCTGGGCGGTTATTTAGGATTAACTTTCCGATTTAGCTATTATTTACTCTTGTTTGTTTGTTCTGACATTTAAATTGTCATAAATGTTAATAAACTCAATAGAGAATACTGAAAAAAAAAATATCGCTGTGCGAAAATCGTTTGTTTAAATTACTGGATTCAAACGATCCTTACCCCTAGCTGTGCCTGTCATTTGTAAATAAATAGTTAAATTCGGCATCGAGCGAAGAACCTTTCAGAAATAAGATAACGATAATATAGCACTGTGGGCTATTTAAATGTATTTAAATGTAAATCTTGGTGCCGGTCTTGAATCAACCCAAAATATTATCCCTCAGCACGTTTAGTTTATGGGTTCAGTGAGCTAGCATAAAGGGATCATATTTCCCCATATACTTAAAACAGAGAACTATAGTAGTCATTTCTGAACATTTCTCAATTTAATTATACTTAAATGCAGGAGCACTTTAGGCAAGTTACAAATGAGTGCATGGAGTATAATAAAATCCGTAATAAACCAACTTAGTACCATCCACCCGGAATCATTGAGATCAGGCACAATTAGCAGGGGCATAAATCCAGAACCGAATGGAATATGTTACAATCAGTATTATTGTTGGACAATGACAGTAATAGGAGATTTGCAAGTGACAAATTCTGGACTCATTTTAGAAACAAGTGGGTCAGAACCACAACTAAAACGTGAACTATTAAACACAACTACACGATGAAATGTTATGTATTTAACTGTCTGTTCATTTGTATATTTTTTATTACACAACAGACATCCAGGGAAATATATAATATACAAAACAATGCGATATATGTTGGGTTTTCTTGCGTGCCAGTACTGCTATGTATCCACTTGAAGGGAAGCTCTCTAAACCCTAGTCTGATTTACCCCCTCATCACACAATTAGGAATGCGTTACATTTTATGGTTCCACATCAATTTCTGCTGATCTCCCTTAATCTTGCATCGGTTGGGAGCATATTTCCGCTTCTCCTTACAATATCAAAACTGTTTAAGCCTCAGTGAGTGATGATGGAACTCAAACTCCATTCAGCTAGTTTCAAATAATATACAACACAATTTATATACCCATGTTACAAAAGACAGAATTAAATAACAGTCTCACTTTGCTCTGACAGAAACCTAACAATTTCCTCTCCTATTGTTGTGACAGTGCATTAAAACCTTTATGTATTTTTTTTTGTTGTTGCAGCACGTAGAAGACCAAGGTATCAACATCCCAGATCAAACTGTAATTAAGAAAGGTAGGCTATTTCTCTGCATTCCTAACAAGTCCACACAGGCTTTTTAGTCCACCGTGAAAACACAACTGGCAAGCTTCAATCTGAAGTATTTAAAACTTGCAGGGTGAAACAATCATGTGTGCATCCCTTATTTGGTTGAGAAGTGGTATCTATTTAATAACACATGGGAGATTATATATATATATATATATATATATATATATATATATATATATATATATATATATATATATATATATATATAATGGATCGTGTGGGTCTGGAAATCTTTTGTCCCAGGCTGTAGAGGTTGTGAAGTTGTAGTTATATGACAATATTATAAAAATCATTCTTTATATACAAGCAAAAATAAAGTTAAAATATGGGTTGGGTTGCAATGACTGGGCATTCTCCAGTCTCTGTTTAAATGTATTTTTTGCAATCAAATGTTTTTCCCTTCAGTGTACTGTATGTGCAAGTAGCTGAGATGCATCTGAAAGCTGCTCTTTCCAAGTCAACATGATAATTGGCTCCTCTATTAGTAATCTCAAGAGTTCGTTTAGCTCCTATTGTCTCTATTAGCCTCCCCAGAGCTATTAATGTCACAAGTAATCTATCCAGAGCCGAGAGCCCCCATACGTCTGACTATCCCCAACAAATGAAATGCACAGGCCATCTATACCCACATGATTAGAGCACTGTGCATTCACTCTCCAGTCATAATATTGAAAATAAATATGGTGGACGGTATCTGGTCACAGGGTAGTCCGGTGGTTTCAATTAAATTGTATATATAGGATTATGTAAATGTTTTCCTACAAGAGTGCTCTGTTTGTCGTTAGCTCCGTTCTAGACTATAGTCCTTGCTGTAATTTCAATACAGATGAATATGGTGATAACCTAAATATTTATTCAATTTTATGGCGTTAAGACCGCAACACTACATTTTAAGACCCAGTTAGAGAATTATCATTGCAATACCACTGGAACTATGAAGGGATTACAAATAACTGTTCTAAGTGGTTGCATTAAAACGAAGCCCTGTGTGATTATAGCGAACGAACAAAGAGATTTCTATTTTACGTTGCTGTACTATTTTGGATAAAATTATACATTTACAGGCAACAATATATTTGCAGCCAAGTCTCAATGACCATTAATATTATGAAAATTGGGTATTATTCATTAAAATCTGAACCTATCAGCCGGCCTAGTCATAAATTAGAACTATGTTAGCTATGGTTAAGAAATGTATTTGGAAGAAGGTGATAAATGACTTGAGCCGTGTTGTCTCGGATTTGATAATTAGAAAGCGATCATTGGAAGGCACCGTGTCAGAATGCATGCACTATTTATATAAACGGCTGAAATGATTGGCCTGACTCTCATTGGGCAGTACTGGATTTAAAGCAAATGACAGGGCCCTGCTTTTAAAGATCAACCTGGACTGAGAATTCAGCAGTGTCGTGTGCTATATACAACCTCGTGTATTGGTGGAGGTTGTGTGTGGGTGTATTATACTACTGAACTATCTAACTTTAATCGGTAATTAAATCAGACAGCATTTTCCCTCAACTAGACATTGTGTAGCCCTACTGCCACTTTCAGCCTCACTGTGGCGCTTAAGGACCTCTCTGCTTCCTCCTCTATCTGTGCCCGAGTGTTAACCCTGTTAGCTGCTGGATGGAGCCTCATGCCTGCCTCTCTCTATATATTCCCTGCTTACAGAATAGGGAAAATTCTTCTGGATTTCATTTAAACTAATATTTGTTTTGATTAAATGTTTACTGTAAAAATATAATACATCAATAATGTCATGTTTGTATCATGCATTTGTATTATCCCATCTCTAGTGATGCGACTATATTTGCAATCTACCTCCCCAGTTCTAATTTGTATTCAAATCGAATCAATCCGTTGAGTTAGAGAATAGAAGGAACCCATGTCATTGCATAAGACACACATGTAGTGGGAAAGACATCCTCATGTAAGCATATGAGTGAATCACTTGTGTATGGGCGTAAAAGACTTTATTTCAGAGATGATTTTGGAATAGAAATCCTTTCTGCCCAGAACACAGGTGTGTCTTTGTAATCAGGCCTCTAGTTTCCTGGCATCATTGTCATCCTTCTCTTTGCAGGGCCTGTCTCATTGTCTAAATCCAATAACAATGCAGTGTCGTCCCTCTCTCTCAACAAAGACAATCTCTTCGGCGGAGTAGTGAACCCCAATGAAGTTTTCTGCTCAGTTCCCGGACGTCTGTCTCTTCTAAGCTCCACATCAAAGTACAAGGTGACAGTGGCAGAAGTACAGAGACGGCTGTCCCCGCCCGAGTGCCTCAATGCTTCTCTATTGGGTGGAGTGCTTAGGAGGTGAGATTCTGTCTGACATTGCTATACAGTATATATATGCATTAGAGTGCACTGCGCATGCGCGCTGCTGGTTATTCCATGTGAAAGATTGGTTGCCCCTATTCAGCACATGATCAACGTGTTATATTAAGTGCAGATCGGGGATAATGTTTGGACAGTTGATTTTATTCCCAAATCCTGTTTAATGTTCCTGTGTCCTAATATAGAATGACCAACCTACACCCTTGTGTCTGAGCTGTTTTGCATTTCATCTAAAGTATCATTGTAAGGACACAGACAGTGATGATTGGAAAAGGTCATGCTTTTCTATAAATGTCATTAGGAGGATGTGGCCACTGGCCAGCGCATACTGTCTATACTGATGTGTAGGAGTCAGATGCTGTATAATACCCTACAGCAGTGATTTTCAACCTTATTACCTTGCGGCACACTAAATAAGATTTTAAAATTGCCAAGGCACACCATGAGATCCCCACAGGGCAAAACACATTGGCCCCCACAGGAAAAAAACAAACCTATTGGTCCCCATATAAAAAACAATCACACTGGTCCCCACAGGTAACAAAAATAAAATACATTGGCCCTTTACAAAAAAAAAGCATGTAAATAACAGTTGAACTGGTGGTGGCTGTAAACTGGTTTGGGCATCTCTAGATCTGGGGGCACACTTGAGAATAGCTCAAGGCACACTAGTGTGCCACGGCACAGTGGTTGAAAAACACTGCCCTACAGTATAGTCAGGGCTGTTTGGGACAACGTGTTCACCACGAGGCTTTGCAGCTGAAGGCAGGGTGATTCCGTGTCAGATTGCAGCTAGCTCTGTGCATGTAAGGACATGGTGCAGGACACGTGGGAGGCGATAGAGCATATTATTATATATTAGCATGGCAGCAGGCTGATTGCTGTACATAGATGAAAGCAATTAAAGGAGCAGGTTATACAAATATTTGCTTCTCTAAATCATTGACTTTGTCTTGAGGTGGAAAAGGAGATGTTAGGAGACTTGGTACTACAAGACCATAAACAAGGACATACAAAGGTGCATTTCATATGTAGAGGATACATATCCATTCAAAGCCAACTAGCATGTTACTTGACTGTTTATTCAGATACATTTCTACTTCTAGATCTTCCCGAGCCAGGTCCTTAAAACTGAGTGTGTGTGTGTGTGTGTGTGTGTGTGTGTGTGTGTGTCACTTACTTTCTCTATAAATACAGTGTTGCTGAATGTATTTGATGTTTTTTTTCTTCACCTTTGGGATATACAACGCTGTGGGTTACTTCTTTCTTTGCTCTTCTGCTCATTTCTACTTGTGATCATACTCCCAGTTTTACTGCTATGCCCCTTATTGTGCACTCAAATTACTTCTGGTGCGGACTGTGCATTTTGTGAAGTAATTACATTTGTTACTAGCTCAGTGATTCCCAAAGGAGGTCCTCAAGGCACCCAGCAGTCTACGTGTTATGGATAGCCCTGCTTGTGCACTGATGGAATAATCAAACTGACAGAGGTACTACTTAAGTCACCTGTGCCTAAGTATGAATATGCTTAATACCTGGACTGCATTGTGGTAACTTAAGGACCGCTTTAGGAACCACTGGACTATTTGCAGTAACAATGACACCTGCTTTCAATAATACTACCCATAAGGGAAATGCTCAGATATACGTCCACTTTACTAATTTCAGTAACTGAGGATCCTTCCCACTACCTTCTGCGCAGTACCACGTCTTATGTCCTCAATTCCAGCCAAACAATGTATTTCGTTTACTTTTCATTGGAATACAGAAGTAATTTGATTCCTCAGATGCCCTTTAGAGATGTCCTAGACACTGAGCCTAATACCATGTTCTATGTCTACACCCCATAACTATGAGGCTATTCATGTGTTTCTGTAAATTACACGAATGAGAATGTATGAGGAGGCTTCATTTCCCTGGGTCAGAATAGGTCACTTTTTTGAAGCAATGATGATATTGGTCTGCAGCCATGTCAACACATTCCTCTTCCCATTACACCAATCAGATTGTAGCCCTGCACGGTTTCTGTGATGAAGGACTGATGGGGAAGAGAAAGGGGTGGGGGAGAGCCCACGTGACATCAGTGTGATCACACAGTAGCTGTATATGTGCCACTAGAAGTTGAATAGTTGCTACTAGTAACAGTATATATGCCACCAGGCAATGTAGTACTGAGCAGATGTATTTATAGCACATGGATGTGTTGCTGCTGCTTCTGTATTCAAACACATTGATTCAGATGACATTTGCTACTAATATATTCGGTTAAATAAATTATTCAGCAACATATCTTTGATTACAGCAGTATATATTAATAAATCGATATGTGCACTAAGGCAAATATACTATGTTAAGAATATGTGTTAGTTTATGTACATAGTGAAATGAAATATAGCAATATATGTCATTGTGTAAGCTGGTATATCAGTATTCTTTTTTTTATATAAACATATTTATTTTTTATTTATCAACAGGGCGAAATCTAAAAATGGCGGCAGGTCACTGAGGGAAAAGTTGGATAAAATAGGTTTAAATCTTCCAGCTGGGAGGCGCAAAGCTGCTAATGTCACATTGCTGACTTCTCTAGTAGAGGGTAAGTAGTAACATGGCTGGGGTAAGGATGGGGTAACCTTGGGTTCCTCCAGCAGTAGCACAGCAGCAGCCCTAATCGTTTCTGATTGCCTCCATTTTATGTTCTCAGAAGAATTAAGAGGAAGCCATTTCAATATGATAATAGTTAAATACCTGAACTTGTTTCCACTGAACACAGTGTAGTAAATCATTTAGGCAGAGCTGCCATGTGCATTGGAGGAGTGCCTGAGCAGCACTTCCTGAGAGATGCCTGACCTATGCCAGAGGGAACATTATCCTGTACGGATCTGACGGACCCTCACTGCTGCTTCTCATTTATGCATTAACTTCCAGGCTAAAGAACTGTCAGCCATTGTTTACTGCACAGAACATGCACCAGGAGAATCACTGTCGCACACTTGATGAGAAAACAAAGTACTGAGATTCTGTGGGAAAAAATGACCCCATTAGCTTTCCTTTCATTAATCTGCTGATGATTTGTCCCAGCTTTGTAAACATGGGGCTCTAAGTATATAGCAAGTCTGTCTGAGGGACAGAAAAGTATCAGAGAGAGGGATATGAGGGGTTGTAAGAAAGTATGGAGAAGGAGAAGAAAGATAGAGGGATGGAGTAGGAGAGTGCAGTGATAAAGAAGAGAGGGAGGGTGAGATGTACTAAGCCTTGAAAAGTGATAAAATAGAGAGTGATAAACCACCAACCAATCAGCTGCTACCTGTCATTTATCAAACATAGCCTTTGACATGGCAGTTAGGTGCTGATTGGTTGGTGGTTTGTTACTGTATATTTTATCATTTTTCAAGCTTAGTACATCTGGCCCAGAGAGAGAGAGAGGAGCGAGTGACAGAGTACCGAGATAAAAAAGAGTGAGAATGGATAAAAAGAAGAGAGGAGGAAGAAAAATTAATCCTGAAATAATAGGAAAAGAAGGATAGAAATAATATGGAGAAAGAGAGGGCTAGAGGAAGGAAGCAATGTATTCCGACAGTCTCTAATAGAGAGGTGTCTTTCTTTCCTTTACCTGTATCTTTACTGTGAAGTACAACAAAACCTTATGCTTATTTATCTATGGAATTGTATTCTATGCTGCTTTTATATATATATATATATATATATATATATATATATATATATATATATATATATATATATATATAGACACATACCATGTGCTGTGTGTGTTAGATAGGAGCTTGGAGCTCTGCAGTTATAAGGCAGCAGTGTGACACTGCGATAGGTACTGTTACTATTATGTATGATCTGCTCCATCTTCCTGGGAACCAGCTCGGCTGCTCTGTCCTTTGAAGCGCTAATTGGCGCATGCGTCTTCCGGAGCGCAGCTAATAGCAGGAAACCCTGCAGTAAAACACAACTGCTTCAGGAAATTAAAACCAAAGATTTGAAAATCAACAAAACAGACAGACTCCGTGCACTGACCCCAAATCTCTCCCAGCTAATCGTTCAGGATATATAAAAAAGATCATTGTAAACGGTTGAGTTAAAGAATGTCAGCACTGCCTCAGTTCCTTCTAGTGGGGTTTGCAGAATACAGACTTGAATGAGTTTTTATTGAATAATTACAACAGAGTAGATCACAACTAGTCAGTCCACATGGCAAAGCCTTATAGCCTCTAGATATGTGCCACACACACACACACACACACACACACACACACACACACACACACACACACACACACACACACACACACACACACACACACACACACACACACACACACACACACACACACACACACACACACACACACACACACACACACACACACACACTAGATACAATTTAAAAGACTGCTTAAAATATCTCAGAGACATCTCAGAGAGGAGAACATCTGTCTGATGCTGTTTATATATATTTTATGATATTATTTTATTTACGAGATGTGGGTATTATTTTTTCATTCGTACTAATCATTGCACTGTAAGATGAACTGATGATTTTTATATTTCCTGTCTCCCTACAGGAGAAGCTGTTCATTTAGCCCGAGATTTCGGTTATGTTTGTGAAACAGAGTTCCCTGCCAAAGCTGTAGCAGAATATGTCAATCGGCAACACTCTGACCCCAATGAGCAAGTGACCAGGAAAAACATGCTACTAGCCACAAAGTAAGCCACATTTTCTATTTCAGCTATTGCATCATACTAATGATAATGGTAACATTTAGGAAACCTGGAATTTCCAAGGTGCAGATAAAAAGTACCTCTGTGTGCACATGACATGCTGGGTGGTTTAGCTGGTCAGTCATAGGATTAAACGTGCATAACACTTTCTGCTAAACTATATTTGCTAAAAGCCTCTGTATTTAGCCTGTGATCATCAGCAACAGCTGGAGTGCCGAAGTTTGCCCACCCTTGACCTAAACTGAAAACTATATAATGAGCATTTTGCAGTATCCCGAGTTAATAATTTGCTAGAAGTAAATTGCTTCCAACATGAAAAGAATTAAGGACCTCATTGAAATCCTTATCAAATTAACCGGAAATGTGATGAATTATCAGAGTGGGTTCACATATGTGAAACATAGCTACAAATGTACATGGTTAACAAGGTTTACTTCAACCTATAGCTGTCAATAAGTAGGTATTTACAGGTTGCTGATTATCTTACAAAGGATGTTAAGTTTCTGATCCTCGGAATTTACTGACTAGATGGATCTGTGTTGGGTAAAGATGTGAAATCTCACGAATATGTTTAAAAAATATATATATATATATATTTCTACTAGGGAACAGTGCAATGCTCAATATCCGGATTAGAGGTCAGGTCACCCTCTAGCTCGAGAACTACACATCCCAACATGCCCTGCTGCAGTTTTGCTATTTGGCCATGCTAAAACTGTTGCAGGGCATGCTGGGATGTGTAGTTCAACAACAGCTGGAGGGCCGAAAGTTCCCCATCCCTGCTCTAGCTATTGTAACGGAAAGAGCAAGCTGGTATTTGTAGTCCCACATGTTGTCTCTATTCGCTATAAAGGCAGGATGTGATTAGATGAATACATTATATAATACAGTCATGTAAAAAGTCACTAGAGTATTCATTTTCACTACTATTTTACTACTGTCCCAAGAAAATAAGTAACATTTCCAAGTCTATGTATGACAATCATTTCCTAATTCTCCCAGGCCCATAGTCATCATAGCAGCATCCATATAGTACTAGTAGCAGCAATTATATTGCAGGTATCTCTATGAACATATATTGGTGCTATGAACATGTGAACTCATCCCAGGTCTTTGTTTTACAGGCAAATATGTAAAGAATTCACAGATTTATTGTCACAGGACAGATCACCCTTGGGTAACTCTAGGCCATCTCCGATTCTGGAGCCCGGCATCCAAAGCTGCCTGACACACTTCAACCTCATCTCTCACGGTTTTGGCAGCCCAGCAGTTTGTGCGGCCATCACAGCCCTGCAGAATTATCTCACCGAGGCACTTAAAGCAATGGACAAAATGTACCTCAACAACAACAATCCCAACAGCCACACAGACAGCAGCAAAGGAGGCGACAAAGATGAAAAACACAGGAAGTGACCCACACCCCCAATCATTTCTACCTTCTTACCATCCTGTCGTGCTGGCCTCCTGCCCACTGGGGCAAAGAGAATATTCTGCCATCCCTGCTCCGGGGATGGAAGGCTGCTCAGCCCTCGTAACGTTGTCCTTTCCTCTATGGTTTTTAATCCACACTTGGATTATTAACAGAACAAGCAATGGAGCCAGGAAAGAAAGTTTTGTCCTTAGTGTTTGAACTTTTTGTAAGAAAACATTTTTTTTAAAGACACAAGTTCTCAAGAATATATATATATATATATATATATATATATATATATATATATATATATGAGTCATCGGACTGAATTACCACCTTCCCTTACGATGCTTCAGTTGAGATTGTAGCCCTATTAAGAGGGTGAGGATGACATTTATCAGTATTGTGAATAAACTTGAACACAAAACAATTGCAGTTCCATGTCATGTCTTCAAGTTGTACCTTTTCCCTCTAAAGGTAAATGAAAACACCTTGAACTTTCTGTTTGGACAGAGATCACGGTCACTATATAAGGGAATCAGTGTTTATGTATATATTTATTTATGTGTAATTTAATGGGGATTGTATATATGGTGCGTCTGTTAAAAAACTTTTTTTTATTTATCTGGTGATCTCGTTTACCTATTGTTTAGTGTTTTTTTCAAATTCCCCCTCTTAGTTCATGTGGCTCTTGGTACTTATTTAGAAAACAAAACTTTGGGTTTCTTTCTATGGGATTCAGCATTTTTAGCCCTGTTGTAGCATGTTAAAACAACAATGAAGCAGCAGAACAAATAAAAAAATAAAAATAAAAAAATAAAATGAATTTTATATATAATTAGTATTACAATAAGTCTTTCATTTCCTGGAAGTGGAATACAATGTTTCCATGTTGGATACTGACTCATTTTAATGGTTTTAAAAGAAATACTTATTTGTTGCCAAAATGAATCTGGGACTATATTTTTCTCCATCTTTTGAATAGAAATATAAGATTAATAATATATTTGGTTCTTTTCTGTTCAAGTGATTACATAAGTGTTGGAACCACAGGTATCTCACTGGCCTTGGTGGGAGCAGAGGTGTCTGTTTTGTACAGGCAGTACTTTTTCAAGCCTACCAATGTATTATAGTCTTTTGTTGACCAGGTGAATAAATATTTGATACGCTTTATGTCATTTTTTT